>NW_026906352.1:0-47969 GCF_033807715.1 Cololabis saira | reverse complement strand
TCTATTTTGTCCTCATTTTTTCCTTCTCTTTTCCTCTTTTTTCCTTTTTTTTCCTCTTTTTTCCTTTTTTTCCTCTTTTTTTCCTTCTTTTTCCCCTCTTTTTTCCTTTTTTTCCTCTTTTCTTCTCTATTGCCCTTTTTTTCCATTTTTTCCTTCTCTTTTCCCTCTTTTTTCCTTTTTTCTCTTTTTTTCCTCTTTCTTTTCTCCCCTGGCCCCGCCCCCTCGAGCCATGGCCCCGCCCCCTCTGGTGACGTCATCACCTAGCTGGTTCAGCAGGTTCTAGATGGTTAGGTTAGGTCAGCTGTAGACCTGAGCTTGAGTAGAGTCAGCTGGAGCCAGTATTCCCCCAGCAGAGCTGGAGCCAGGTGACACCAAAACCTTCATGTCACCAAAACCTTCATGACACCAAAACCTTCATGTCACCAAAACCTTCATGACACCAAAACCTTCATGACACCAAAACCTTCATGTCACCAAAACCTTCATGACACCAAAACCTTCATGACACCAAAACCTTCATGACACCAAAACCTTCATGTCACCAAAACCTTCATGACACCAAATATTTCATGTCACCAAATATTTCATCACACCAAAACCTTCATGTCACCAAAACCTTCATGTCACCAAATATTTCATGACACCAAAACCTTCATGACACCAAAACCTTCATGACACCAAAACCTTCATGACACCAAAACCTTCATGTCACCAAAACCTTCATGACACCAAAACCTTCATGACACCAAAACCTTCATGACACCAAAACCTTCATGTCACCAAAACCTTCATGACACCAAATATTTCATGTCACCAAATATTTCATCACACCAAAACCTTCATGTCACCAAAACCTTCATGTCACCAAATATTTCATGACACCAAAACCTTCATGACACCAAAACCTTCATGTCACCAAAACCTTCATGTCACCAAATATTTCATGACACCAAAACCTTCATGTCACCAAAACCTTCATGACACCAAAACCTTCATGACACCAAAACCTTCATGACACCAAAACCTTCATGACACCAAAACCTTCATGTCACCAAATATTTCATGTCACCAAAACCTTCATGTCACCAAAACCTTCATGACACCAAAACCTTCATGTCACCAAAACCTTCATGTCACCAAAACCTTCATGACACCAAAACCTTCATGTCACCAAATATTTCATGTCACCAAAACCTTCATGTCACCAAAACCTTCATGTCACCAAAACCTTCATGTCACCAAAACCTTCATGACACCAAAACCTTCATGACACCAAAACCTTCATGTCACCAAATATTTCATGTCACCAAAACCTTCATGACACCAAAACCTTCATGTCACCAAAACCTTCATGTCACCAAAACCTTCATGTCACCAAAACCTTCATGACACCAAAACCTTCATGTCACCAAAACCTTCATGACACCAAAACCTTCATGTCACCAAATATTTCATGACACCAAAACCTTCATGTCACCAAAACCTTCATGTCACCAAAACCTTCATGACACCAAAACCTTCATGACACCAAAACCTTCATGACACCAAAACCTTCATGTCACCAAATATTTCATGACACCAAAACCTTCATGACACCAAAACCTTCATGTCACCAAATATTTCATGACACCAAAACCTTCATGACACCAAAACCTTCATGACACCAAATATTTCATGACACCAAAACCTTCATGTCACCAAAACCTTCATGTCACCAAAACCTTCATGTCACCAAATATTTCATGACACCAAAACCTTCATGACACCAAAACCTTCATGACACCAAAACCTTCATGTCACCAAATATTTCATGACACCAAAACCTTCATGACACCAAAACCTTCATGACACCAAAACCTTCATGTCACCAAAACCTTCATGTCACCAAAACCTTCATGTCACCAAATATTTCATGACACCAAAACTTTCTGTAGCCCTGTGGCTCTTATTTCATCCTTTATTTAGAGGATAAAATGTTTTAAGTTAATAATAAATAATAGTTCATAAGGTGTAACTATGTTTAAAAATGCTGTAGTATAACATGTTAAAATTTCATTCTATTTACAGTTAAAAAGTCAGAGAGTAAAGGGTTTTGTTGGTGTTAATTTTGGGTACAGTGGAGCATCCTCTCATGATCTCATCTTGGGCCACCAGCCCTGAGCCAATCCTGTCCTCACCTTGTTCAGGTAGGAGGTGCTTAGCGTCATCTCGGGCGTATCAATGATATATCGGCAGAGCCGTTTTTGCTGCGTCGAGCAGAAGAGCTGTATGCTGAAGCCTATAGTAAAATTAAAATAAGAACATTCTAAACTCCCAAGACTGACGGAGAGTCGTCGTGTAGTGGATGTGTGTGTACTCTGAGAAGCTGCCAGAGGTAAATGAATGTGTTTTATGTACTTACTGTTTTTGACATGTGTAAAAACGAGCTAAAATGCTAAGCGCTGCTAGCCGTTGGTTTAATATGCTCATAGACTTTTATATTGATGATTTTGCATTGCGGCTAGCAATTGCTAATGGTGTTTACTGTGAGTCTTTGCAACGAGTCAGCCTGTGGTGTTAAAATTAAAAGGAGTTATTTGGTTCAGGACTGCACATTTGCCGTATGGGAGAGAGTGAGGACCGGGAGAGCCCTGGACCGGGAGAGGCTGAAGCTGCTGTACTTGAGAGCACGTGTTCCTGCCTGGTGAAGCTGCCCGCTTCATCCTGACCGCCGAAACCACGTCGTGCCTTCCTGCCCTTTTCCCTCATCCCCACATCTCTGACTGTTGGGTTCGTGAGTACCTTTGCACGTGCTGTTTTATTTTATGCTGGTAACCCAGTGAACCGGCCTTTCGTTTTTGGCCTCACCGCTCACGAGCATCGACTGGGCCTGCAACGCTTTATTTTATTTTCCATTTTCTTTAACAGCCCGGTGTGAGTGCGTGTGTGAGTGTGGGCTGTGGGTATCGTGACTTATGGTCATTTTCATTCATTCATTGATTTAATGTGGATCAAAACTGTGAGTTCCTTATTGGGTTTTTGAACTTTGTTACCATTACACCTTTAAAGGTCAACAGTGAACCTGTTAACTAATTTGACTACCTTTCATATTGTTTCATAAAATAACTGTTGCTAAAAATAAATCTGTGTTTTGATTATAAAGTCAATACTCTGTGGTTATTTGAAATATAATTCAGTCAAGACATTTTAAAGGGGAAGTACCTAATTTGTGCTACTTCTTAGATATCATTGGAGGCACCGCCATATTATTTCATATTATTATTCAGGTCCTTACCGGTATGTTGCGCCAAAACTAGACGAACTCAGGCCCCGTTCCAGTGTACTACGACACCCCATCATTACTAATTAGCTACCTGGGAAAGGGGTTACATAAATGGAGGCACCGCTGGGATTGGTTCACTGTATGACTGACTGTAATTAAGGTAACAAGTTCAAAACCCATATAAGAACGATGGCTCACTCACCTGACCCTCAGTTGCTAGCTAAGCTTCAGGAATGGTGTGAAAACGTAGGAGTAAATCCAGCCAATGCTCTGATACTTGGTGATGTACCTGACGAGATTGTTGTAGCTGATATAACCGAGTCATTAGAAGCTGTAAAAGTACTCGGCCGAGTTCGCTACAAAGCTAGAAATGTATTCACACCGCTAAAACATGAGATGATACTCTGTGAGTGCAGAAACCCAGTTGACCCTCAAACAGTTCCCCCTGAGATCTACCCCATTGGTGGTGGAACCCCATGGACGACAACCTTTCTCACATGCGCTGCTGCTCCTCCTGATGACTTCACATTGAAGTTGCTAAGTTTACTGCAAAGTGAAGGTAAATCAATGAATGATCTCAAACCATTACTTGAGCAAAGTACATCCACACAGTCGGACCCAACCTCCATCATTCGTGCTGTGGGAGAGTTGTTAGAGAAAACAATGCGACCCCCACAAGAAAATAACGCCTTTCAGAGGTTACGTGTCTTTTCAGGAGTGTTGCCAACACCCGCAGGGGAAGAGAGCCTCGAAAACTGGCTCGAGCAGGCGCAGGTGATGTTGGACGAATGTGATGGTTCTGTAAAAGAGAAAAAAAAGAGGATTGCGGAAAGTCTAAGAGGTCCAGCATTTGAGATAATCCAAGCTGTACGGTGCAATGATGCAGATGCGCGACCAGAAGATTATCTGGCAGCTTTGGAAAATGCATTTGGAGTCACCAAGTCTGGTGAAGATTTTTACTTTGCTTTCCGATCCATGCAGCAAAAGTCAGGTGAGAGGTTGTCAGATTATTTGAGGAGATTAGAGAAGGTGCTGTCCAAAGTAGTTCAGAAAGGAGGCCTTCCTTCTGCGTCCAGAGACCGTGTCCGGGTCGAGCAGCTATTAAGAGGTGCAACATCAGAGTCAGACATCCTGTTACTCCAGTTGCGTTTGAAGGAGAGGTTGCGCACCCCACCCTCTTTCATGGAGTTATTAAGTGAGATTAGAGTAGAGGAAGATCAGAGAATGACAAAACGAACTCTCACCACTAGCACGCACACGGTGCGCACAGTAGATGACCAAGTTGCCCACTCTGCTGAAGTACATGCACTTAAGAGTCAAGTCAAAGCTTTAGAAACTAAAGTACAGCAGCTATCAGTCAAAGAGAAACCCTCAGTGTTGCCTATTGATCCTGAAGTGCAGTCACTGAAGGAACAAGTGGCTAGTTTACAACTGATAAATCAGCTCAGAGAGCATTCAGCCATACAAGAGTCCCCCAAAACACCAGAAAAGTACCCTCAAAGGTTTAAATCCAGATTGCCCTTTAAACCTAAGACGGGTAATAACACTACAGATGATAAAAGTGTGTTTTGCTACCGCTGTGGGGAAGATGGCCATATCACCAAAACTTGTAGTGGTACTGACAACCCCTCCAAAGTGATAAGTAAGCTAATCAAAAGCAACCAGAAGCTTAAACAAAACCAAAGGGGCTCCTCAACCATTCCCCCTGTAAAAACAGGACATGTAAGCCAACTCGATAGCAGTTCGCCAGACCTGCCACCCGACATCCCTAAAGGCTTAGTTGGTGAAACGAGCACTGGGAGAGTCATGATTGAGGGACACATTTGTGACGCTTTAATGGATGGTGGCTCAAATGTCTCAATTGTTTTTGAAGATTATTACCACAAGCACTTGTCCCACTTAACGCTTTATCCCATTTCAACCTTGGAGCTATGGGGCCTAAGTCAGGCTAGCTACCCATATAAAGGCTACATTGCAGCTGAGATAAAGTTTCTTGAAGATGGTGATCAGTGTGAGCCCAAGGTGGTGTTTATTTTAGTCTGCCCAGAAAGTAGTGGCCCTGAAAAACTGCCACTTATTGTTGGCACTAATGCCCGAGCTTTCAGTCATTCACCTCGGTCCAGTGTAGTTAAAGGTGACCCCAAGTAGAGATGGGCGGTATGGACTAAAAAATGTATCACGATCATTTCTGGCATTTATCCCGATAACGATAAAACTGACGATAAAAAAAATACCAATTCAACTCCACCTTTTTATCTAATTATAAATCTATCTCGCTCTCAGATCCACCTTCCGCCATGTTTGTTACACAAAAACGTCAACAGGAATTTATCTTTCTTTCTGGCTCCTTTCTTTCTTTCTTTCTTTCTTTCTTTCTTTCTTTCTGGCTCATTTCCTCCTGCTTGCTTCCTTCCTTCCTTCCTTCCTTCCTTCCTTCCTTCCTTCCTTCCTTCCTTCCTTCCTTCCTTCCTTCCTTCCTTCCTTCCTTCCTTCCTTCCTTCCTTCACACACGTTGTGCGTGGATTTAACGCAGAAACATAAATCAGCTTTACACAAAAACGTCATCAACGGGAATTTATCGTTTTTACCACGAGATGACAAATTCTTACCGTGGGGAATTTTTTTGACGGTTTATCGTGAACGGTAAAATATTGCCCATTCCTAACCCCAAGCCTGCTCAAACCATGCGTGTACGCACACACTTACCTGTCAAGGCTAAGTCCCTTCTCCCTCCTGGGGATCCCGTAGCTGTAGTCAAGTGGACTGGACCTGGACCACTTACTGTACCTCCTGGTGGCGAGCGTTCAGCCATTTGCACTGTGTCCAGTAACGAGACACTTAAAGATAGCATCCTCCTGGTAGAAAGTCCTTCTAATGGAGCACTTCCAGCTGGAGTGTTAATGCCCCCATCTGTTCTGCTCTCTTCTGAGATGGATTGCAACAGATTTTCTGTACTGTTGAAAAATGAGTCTGCCCAACCAAAAGCAATCCCTAAAGGCACAGTGATCGCATATGTGCATAAAGCAGAAGTTGTCACTCAGTTACAGCGCACAGAGACCCCACTTAGCCCACTTGACCCTGCTATCTTTAATTTTGGTAACTCTCCCATTCCAGAGAACTGGAAGAACAGACTGGCCCAAAAACTGGCCGATCGGCCTCAGGTTTTCTCCTTGTCTGAGTGGGATGTGGGTTTGGCTAAGGGGGTAGAGCACCACATTAGGCTGAAAGACCCTAGCCCCTTCCGGGAGAGAGTCAGGCGTCTTGCTCCAGCAGAAATAGATGATGTTCGCAAACATCTACAGGAGCTCCTTGCGGCAGGGATTATCAAAGAATCCCGGAGCCCTTACGCCTCTCCCATAGTCATAGCTAGGAAGAAAAATGGTGGAATAAGGATGTGTATTGACTATCGCACCCTTAATTTGAAAACCATACCTGATCAATACACCCTTCCTCGTATTGACGATGCGTTAACTAGCCTCACTGGAAGCCGCTGGTTCTCTGTGCTTGACCTCCGCTCTGGCTATTATCAAATCGCCATGTCAGAGGAGGACAAAGAGAAAACAGCGTTTATCTGCCCGCTTGGGTTCTATCAATTCGAGCGGATGCCCCAAGGCATCACCGGCGCCCCTGCTACATTCCAACGATTGATGGAAAAGGCAGTGGGAGATATGAACCTGCTTCAGTGTCTTGTCTACCTTGATGACCTCATCGTGTTTGGTTCCACTCTGGAGGAACACGAAGAGCGTCTGTTGCGCGTACTTGATCGACTAGCAGAGGTCGGTTTGAAACTTTCGCTGGATAAATGTCACTTTTGCCAGCCTGAAGTAAAGTATGTGGGACACATTGTGTCCGCAGCTGGTATTGCAACAGACCCAGACAAAATCAAGGCTGTAGCAGATTGGCAGCCGCCCACACACTTGAAGTCACTTCAGTCATTTCTGGGGTTCTGCGGTTATTACCGTAAGTTCATTCAAAACTATTCAGCCATAGTGCGCCCTCTTACCGACTTGACCAAAGGGTACCCTCCTGTGAGGAAGGGAAAGAAGCCCCTCAGACCCAAAAATGACTACTTCCGACCATTTGAACCATTCGGCGAGCGCTGGACTCCAGCCTGTACAGATGCGTTTCGCCAAATCATTCAATGCCTTACTAGTGCTCCGGTATTGGTTTTCGCAGATGCCACAAAGCCCTACATCCTACATGTGGATGCTAGCTTTGATGGACTGGGAGCAGTCCTCAATCAAGAGTACCCTGAGGGGTTACGTCCTGTAGCATTTGCTAGTCGTAAGTTATGCCAATCAGAGAAAAACTACCCTGTCCACCAACTTGAGTTTCTAGCTTTGAAGTGGGCCGTAGTGGATAAGTTCCACGATTATCTCTACGGTGCCAAATTCACAGTTAGAACAGACAACAACCCGCTGACGTATGTCCTCACCACTGCGAAATTGAGCGCTACTGGTCATAGGTGGTTAGCTAGTTTAACTACATACGACTTTGACATTAAGTATAAGCCTGGCAAAGAAAACGTTGATGCGGACTGGCTGTCCAGAAATGCCATGCAAGAGGACGACGGGTGGAGACACATCCCTCAATCAGGTGTCAAGGCTCTCTGTCGCCCCATTAGCGTCTCTCAGTCATCTGAGCTACCATACCGTCTCATAGACCAGCTGGGAGTTCCTCCAAGTGTCATCCCACCTGCTTACACCTTATCCACTCAGCTTGGGGTGAGTTCTGTGGAACAGCTAAGCAACGAGGAGCTGCAAAAAGCACAAAATTTAGACCCTGCCATCAGTATTGCTAAGCAGGCTGTACAAAATGGAGTCTGGCCAGCGACCTCCCAAAATCACACTCCAGATGTTGCTTTGTTGCAGCGAGAAAGTAGCAGACTCTTGATAAAATCAGGCCTGTTGTACAGGAAAACCACCCGACCAGTGGGAAGGTCTATTTGTCAGTTAGTTCTTCCCAGTGAATATCGTCTCAAAGTCCTTAAGTCTATCCATGATGATTCTGGCCATCTGGGAGCTGAACGCATCACTGACCTGATGAAAGACCGATTTTACTGGCCAAAATTGGCCTCTGACATTTCCCAGTACATCAAAAACTGCGGGCGATGTGTTGCTCGTAAAACACTACCTCACAGGGCCGCACCTTTGAAACAGATAACAAGTAGCGGGCCCCTCGACTTAGTGTGCATAGACTTTTTGTCTATAGAGCCAGACTCAAAAGGTTTGACCAGCGTTCTTGTGGTTACAGACCACTTTACCCGCTATGCACAGGCATATGTGACCAAAGATCAAAGGGCAACTACTGTCGCCAAGGTGCTGGCGAGAAATTCTTTGTGCATTATGGTCTTCCATCCAGAATCCATTCTGACCAAGGACGTGACTTTGAGAGTCGTCTCATTAAAGAGCTCTTAGGAATGTTAGGCATCAAGAAATCCAGAACGACTCCATATCACCCCCAAGGTGACCCGCAGCCAGAGCGGTTTAATCGAACACTTTTGTCTATGCTGGGTACCCTACAGCCCAGTCAAAAACAGAAATGGAGCCAGTATGTCAGTGCACTCGTACACGCCTACAACTGTACCCGCAACGATGCGACGGGTTACTCCCCCTACTACCTAATGTTTGGGCGCGAGGCGCGTCTTCCCATTGATCTGTGCTTTGGTACTTCACCTGATGGAAACAACCAGGGAGAGTACTTACAGTATGTAGCAAGACTGAAGAGTGACCTGAAGAGAGCGTACGAGTTGGCAGTGACAGTTGCTAACAAGTCACATGACAAAAACAAGAGATACTATGACAATCGAGTAAGAGACCAAGTGTTGGAGAAAGGTGATCGTGTGCTCGTACGAGCGCTAGGTTTGCCTGGAAAGCACAAACTTGGTGACAAATGGCACTCTAACGCTTACGTCGTTGTGGAAAAACTACCAGACTTACCTGTGTACAGAGTAAAACCTGAAAAGGGAAGAGCCATCGTCAAGACTCTGCACCGGGACCACCTTTTACCCATTGGGTATTTGGTCAGGTTTCCCTCAGATTTGGAGATGAATCAGTTACCACAGAAACCTGTGACACGATCACATCAAAAGGAAAAGCCAAATGAAAGTTCAAACCAGGAGGAACACTCGGAAGATGAGGATGAATACTGGGATGTACCTGCTGACCGGAGGGATGACCTCTTACTTGCCCTTGATCTGCTGGCGGATCAGTTAAGTGGAGATGTCCACCTGGAAAATGCGCTGACACAGGATAATGTTGAGGAGGACATTGACGTGGACACTGAGCAGGATGTGGATATAATCCCAGAAGGACAAGATACAGAGCAAACTCAGCTACTGCCAAATGACACTGTGGTGGACACAGGTCTAGAAGGGGGAGCGCTCCCCTCTACTAGTCAGTCTCAAAGTAGTGCTAACCCTGTTCATGATCGTCCTGCCCGAAGACCAGTGAAGCCAGTCATTCGGCTAAGCTATGATAGACCTGGCCATTCCACAAATGAACCTATTGTGGTTGTACATAGAGGATTGAGAATTACTATCAAAAGAGACTCCCCAATGATATGTAAAAGTTGGGATAATGTATAATGATGTGATAAAAACACCTGTTTAAGACCTTAGTCTGTAGCCTATATGCCAGACGTTGATATTGACAAAAAATCGGATGTGACTGATGTAAAACCTGTGTGATGAGGACATCAACACCTTTTAGAAAGGGGAGATTGTAGCCCTGTGGCTCTTATTTCATCCTTTATTTAGAGGATAAAATGTTTTAAGTTAATAATAAATAATAGTTCATAAGGTGTAACTATGTTTAAAAATGCTGTAGTATAACATGTTAAAAATTCATTCTATTTACAGTTAAAAGTCAGAGAGTAAAGGGTTTTGTTGGTGTTAATTTTGGGTACAGTGGAGCATCCTCTCATGATCTCATCTTGGGCCACCAGCCCTGAGCCAATCCTGTCCTCACCTTGTTCAGGTAGGAGGTGCTTAGCGTCATCTCGGGCGCATCAATGATATATCGGCAGAGCCGTTTTTGCTGCGTCGAGCACAAGAGCTGTATGCTGAAGCCTATAGTAAAATTAAAATAAGAACATTCTAAACTCCCAAGACTGACGGAGAGTCGTCGTGTAGTGGATGTGTGTGTACTCTGAGAAGCTGCCAGAGGTAAATGAATGTGTTTTATGCACTTACTGTTTTTGACATGTGTAAAAACGAGCTAAAATGCTAAGCGCTGCTAGCCGTTGGTTTAACATGCTCATAGACTTTTATATTGATGATTTTGCATTGCGGCTAGCAATTGCTAATGGTGTTTACTGTGAGTCTTTGCCACGAGTCAGCCTGTGGTGTTAAAATTAAAAGGAGTTATTTGGTTCAGGACTGCACATTTGCCGTATGGGAGAGAGTGAGGACCAGGAGAGCCCTGGACCGGGAGAGGCTGAAGCTGCTGTACTTGAGAGCACGTGTTCCTGCCTGGTGAAGCTGCCGCTTCATCCTGACCGCCGAAACCACGTCGTGCCTTTCTGCCTTTTTTCCCATCCCCACATCTCTGACTGTTGGGTTCGTGAGTACCTTTGCACGTGCTGTTTTATTTTATGCTGGTAACCCAGTGAACCGGCCTTTCGTTTTTGGCCTCACCGCTCACGAGCATCGACTGGGCCTGCAACGCTTTATTTTATTTTCCATTTTCTTTAACAGCCCGGTGTGAGTGCGTGTGTGAGTGTGGGCTGTGGGTATCGTGACTTATGGTCATTTTCATTCATTCACTGATTTAATGTGGATCAAAACAGTGAGTTCCTTATTGGGTTTTTGAACTTTGTTACCATTACACCTTTAAAGGTCAACAGTGAATCTGTTAACTAATTTGACTACCTTTCATATTGTTTCATAAAATAACTGTTGCTAAAAATAAATCTGTGTTTTGATTATAAAGTCAATACTCTGTGGTTATTTGAAATATAAGTCAGTCAAGACATTTTAAAGGGGAAGTACCTAATTTGTGCTACTTCTTAGATATCATTGGAGGCACCGCCATATTATTTCATATTATTATTCAGGTCCTTACCGGTATGTTGCGCCAAAACTAGACGAACTCAGGCCCCGTTCCAGTGTACTACGACACCCCTCATTACTAATTAGCTACCTGGAAAAAGGGGTTACACTTCATGTCACCAAAACCTTCATGACACCAAATATTTCATGACACCAAAACCTTCATGTCACCAAAACCTTCATGACACCAAATATTTCATGACACCAAAACCTTCATGTCACCAAAACCTTCATGACACCAAAACCTTCATGACACCAAAACCTTCATGACACCAAATATTTCATGACACCAAATATTTCATGACACCAAAACCTTCATGTCACCAAAACCTTCATGACACCAAATATTTCATGACACCAAAACCTTCATGTCACCAAAACCTTCATGTCACCAAAACCTTCATGTCACCAAATATTTCATGTCACCAAAACCTTCATGACACCAAAACCTTCATGTCACCAAAACCTTCATGTCACCAAAACCTTCATGTCACCAAAACCTTCATGTCACCAAATATTTCATTACACCAAAACCTTCATGTCACCAAATATTTCATGACACCAAAACCTTCATGTCACCAAAACCTTCATGTCACCAAAACCTTCATGTCACCAAATATTTCATGTCACCAAATATTTAATGTCACCAAATATTTCATGACACCAAAACCTTCATGACACCAAAACCTTCATGTCACCAAATATTTAATGTCACCAAATATTTAATGTCACCAAATATTTAATGTCACCAAAACCTTCATGTCACCAAAACCTTCATGACACCAAAACCTTCATGTCACCAAAACCTTCATGACACCAAAACCTTCATGACACCAAAACCTTCATGACACCAAATATTTCATGTCACCAAAACCTTCATGTCACCAAAACCTTCATGTCACCAAAACCTTCATGACACCAAAACCTTCATGACACCAAAACCTTCATGACACCAAATATTTCATGACACCAAAACCTTCATGACACCAAATATTTCATGTCACCAAAACCTTCATGACACCAAAACCTTCATGTCACCAAATATTTCATGTCACCAAATATTTCATGACACCAAAACCTTCATGACACCAAAACCTTCATGACACCAAAACCTTCATGACACCAAAACCTTCATGACACCAAAACCTTCATGACACCAAAACCTTCATGACACCAAAACCTTCATGACACCAAATATTTCATGTCACCAAAACCTTCATGTCACCAAAACCTTCATGACACCAAAACCTTCATGACACCAAAACCTTCATGTCACCAAAACCTTCACCAAAACCTTCATGACACCAAAACCTTCATGTCACCAAATATTTCATGACACCAAAACCTTCATGTCACCAAATATTTCATGACACCAAAACCTTCATGTAACCAAATATTTCATGACACCAAAACCTTCATGACACCAAAACCTTCATGACACCAAAACCTTCATGACACCAAAAACCTTCATGTCACCAAATATTTCATGACACCAAAACCTTCATGTCACCAAAAACCTTCATGACACCAAATATTTCATGACACCAAAACCTTCATGTCACCAAATATTTCATGTCACCAAAACCTTCATGTCACCAAATATTTCATGACACCAAAACCTTCATGTCACCAAATATTTCATGACACCAAAACCTTCATGACACCAAATATTTCATGACACCAAATATTTCATGACACCAAATATTTCATGTCACCAAAACCTTCATGTCACCAAAACCTTCATGACACCAAAACCTTCATGACACCAAAACCTTCATGACACCAAATATTTCATGTCACCAAAACCTTCATGTCACCAAAACCTTCATGTCACCAAAACCTTCATGTCACCAAATATTTCATGTCACCAAATATTTCATGTCACCAAATATTTCATGACACCAAAACCTTCATGACACCAAAACCTTCATGACACCAAATATTTCATGACACCAAAACCTTCATGACACCAAAACCTTCATGTCACCAAATATTTCATGACACCAAAACCTTCATGACACCAAAACCTTCATGTCACCAAAACCTTCATGTCACCAAAACCTTCATGTCACCAAAACCTTCATGACACCAAAACCTTCATGACACCAAAACCTTCATGTCACCAAATATTTCATGACACCAAAACCTTCATGACACCAAAACCTTCATGTCACCAAAACCTTCATGTCACCAAAACCTTCATGACACCAAATATTTCATGTCACCAAAACCTTCATGACACCAAAACCTTCATGTCACCAAAACCTTCATGACACCAAAACCTTCATGACACCAAAACCTTCATGACACCAAAACCTTCACCAAAACCTTCATGTCACCAAAACCTTCATGTCACCAAAACCTTCATGACACCAAAACCTTCACCAAAACCTTCATGTCACCAAAACCTTCATGACACCAAAACCTTCACCAAAACCTTCATGTCACCAAAACCTTCATGACACCAAAACCTTCACCAAAACCTTCATGTCACCAAAACCTTCATGACACCAAAACCTTCATGACACCAAAACCTTCATGACACCAAAACCTTCACCAAAACCTTCATGTCACCAAAACCTTCATGACACCAAAACCTTCACCAAAACCTTCATGACACCAAAACCTTCACCAAAACCTTCATGACACCAAAACCTTCACCAAAACCTTCATGTCACCAAATATTTCATGACACAAAAACCTTCATGTCACCAAATATTTCATGACACCAAAACCTTCATGTCACCAAATATTTCATGACACCAAAACCTTCATGTCACCAAAACCTTCATGACACCAAAACCTTCATGTCACCAAAACCTTCATGACACCAAAACCTTCATGACACCAAAACCTTCATGTCACCAAAACCTTCATGTAACCAAATATTTCATGACACCAAAACCTTCATGTCACCAAAACCTTCATGTCACCAAAACCTTCATGTCACCAAAACCTTCATGTCACCAAAACCTTCATGACACCAAATATTTCATGACACCAAAACCTTCATGACACCAAATATTTCATGACACCAAAACCTTCCTGTCACCAAAACCTTCATGTCACCAAAACCTTCATGTCACCAAAACCTTCATGTCACCAAAACCTTCATGACACCAAATATTTCATGACACC
Organism: Cololabis saira; assembly: GCF_033807715.1. Lineage (NCBI taxonomy): Eukaryota > Metazoa > Chordata > Actinopteri > Beloniformes > Belonidae > Cololabis > Cololabis saira. The sequence goes on along the minus strand of NW_026906352.1, from coordinate 33,519 downwards.
AAAACCTTCATGACACCAAATATTTCATGACACCAAAACCTTCCTGTCACCAAATATTTCATGACACCAAAACCTTCATGACACCAAAACCTTCATGTCACCAAAACCTTCATGACACCAAAACCTTCATGACACCAAAACCTTCATGTCACCAAATATTTCATGACACCAAAACCTTCATGACACCAAAACCTTCATGTCACCAAAACCTTCATGACACCAAAACCTTCATGTCACCAAAACCTTCATGACACCAAATATTTCATGTCACCAAAACCTTCATGACACCAAAACCTTCATGACACCAAATATTTCATGACACCAAAACCTTCATGACACCAAATATTTCATGTCACCAAAACCTTCATGTCACCAAATATTTCATGACACCAAAACCTTCATGTCACCAAATATTTCATGACACCAAAACCTTCCTGTCACCAAATATTTCATGACACCAAAACCTTCATGTCACCAAAACCTTCATGTCACCAAAACCTTCATGTCACCAAATATTTCATGACACCAAAACCTTCATGACACCAAAACCTTCATGTCACCAAAACCTTCATGTCACCAAAACCTTCATGACACCAAAACCTTCATGACACCAAAACCTTCATGACACCAAAACCTTCATGTCACCAAATATTTCATGACACCAAAACCTTCATGACACCAAAACCTTCATGTCACCAAAACCTTCATGACACCAAAACCTTCATGTCACCAAATATTTCATGACACCAAAACCTTCATGACACCAAAACCTTCATGTCACCAAAACCTTCATGACACCAAAACCTTCACCAAAACCTTCATGTCACCAAAACCTTCATGTCACCAAAACCTTCATGACACCAAAACCTTCATGACACCAAAACCTTCACCAAAACCTTCATGTCACCAAATATTTCATGACACCAAAACCTTCATGTCACCAAATATTTCATGACACCAAAACCTTCATGTCACCAAAACCTTCATGTCACCAAATATTTCATGACACCAAAACCTTCATGTCACCAAAACCTTCATGTCACCAAAACCTTCATGTCACCAAATATTTCATGTCACCAAAACCTTCATGTCACCAAAACCTTCATGACACCAAAACCTTCATGACACCAAAACCTTCATGACACCAAAACCTTCATGTAACCAAATATTTCATGACACCAAAACCTTCATGACACCAAATATTTCATGACACCAAAACCTTCATGACACCAAATATTTCATGACACCAAAACCTTCATGTCACCAAATATTTCATGACACCAAAACCTTCATGACACCAAATATTTCATGACACCAAAACCTTCCTGTCACCAAATATTTCATGACACCAAAACCTTCATGGCACCAAAACCTTCATGTCACCAAAACCTTCATGACACCAAAACCTTCATGTCACCAAATATTTCATGACACCAAAACCTTCATGACACCAAAACCTTCATGTCACCAAATATTTCATGACACCAAAACCTTCATGTCACCAAAACCTTCATGACACCAAAACCTTCATGTCACCAAATATTTCATGACACCAAAACCTTCATGTCACCAAAACCTTCATGTCACCAAAACCTTCATGTCACCAAATATTTCATGACACCAAAACCTTCATGTCACCAAAACCTTCATGACACCAAAACCTTCATGTCACCAAATATTTCATGACACCAAAACCTTCATGTCACCAAAACCTTCATGTCACCAAAACCTTCATGTCACCAAATATTTCATGACACCAAAACCTTCATGTCACCAAAACCTTCATGTCACCAAAACCTTCATGTCACCAAAACCTTCATGTCACCAAATATTTCATGACACCAAAACCTTCATGACACCAAAACCTTCATGTCACCAAAACCTTCACGTCACCAAAACCTTCATGTAACCAAATATTTCATGACACCAAAACCTTCATGTCACCAAAACCTTCATGACACCAAAACCTTCATGTCACCAAAACCTTCATGTCACCAAAACCTTCATGACACCAAAACCTTCATGACACCAAAACCTTCATGACACCAAAACCTTCATGACACCAAAACCTTCATGACACCAAATATTTCATGACACCAAATATTTCATGACACCAAAACCTTCATGTCACCAAAACCTTCATGACACCAAATATTTCATGACACCAAAACCTTCATGACACCAAAACCTTCATGACACCAAAACCTTCATGACACCAAATATTTCATGACACCAAATATTTCATGACACCAAAACCTTCATGTCACCAAAACCTTCATGACACCAAATATTTCATGACACCAAAACCTTCATGTCACCAAAACCTTCATGACACCAAAACCTTCATGACACCAAAACCTTCATGACACCAAATATTTCATGACACCAAATATTTCATGTCACCAAAACCTTCATGTCACCAAATATTTCATGTCACCAAATATTTCATGACACCAAAACCTTCCTGTCACCAAAACCTTCATGTCACCAAAACCTTCATGGCACCAAAACCTTCATGGCACCAAAACCTTCATGTCACCAAAACCTTCATGACACCAAAACCTTCATGTCACCAAATATTTCATGACACCAAAACCTTCATGACACCAAAACCTTCATGTCACCAAATATTTCATGACACCAAAACCTTCATGTCACCAAAACCTTCATGACACCAAAACCTTCATGTCACCAAATATTTCATGACACCAAAACCTTCATGTCACCAAAACCTTCATGTCACCAAAACCTTCATGTCACCAAAACCTTCATGTCACCAAATATTTCATGACACCAAAACCTTCATGTCACCAAAACCTTCATGACACCAAAACCTTCATGTCACCAAAACCTTCATGTCACCAAAACCTTCATGTCACCAAATATTTCATGACACCAAAACCTTCATGACACCAAAACCTTCATGTCACCAAAACCTTCACGTCACCAAAACCTTCATGTAACCAAATATTTCATGACACCAAAACCTTCATGTCACCAAAACCTTCATGACACCAAAACCTTCATGTCACCAAAACCTTCATGTCACCAAAACCTTCATGACACCAAAACCTTCATGACACCAAAACCTTCATGACACCAAAACCTTCATGACACCAAAACCTTCATGACACCAAATATTTCATGACACCAAATATTTCATGACACCAAAACCTTCATGACACCAAATATTTCATGACACCAAAACCTTCATGACACCAAAACCTTCATGACACCAAAACCTTCATGACACCAAAACCTTCATGACACCAAATATTTCATGACACCAAATATTTCATGACACCAAAACCTTCATGTCACCAAAACCTTCATGACACCAAATATTTCATGACACCAAAACCTTCATGTCACCAAAACCTTCATGACACCAAAACCTTCATGACACCAAAACCTTCATGACACCAAATATTTCATGACACCAAATATTTCATGTCACCAAAACCTTCATGTCACCAAATATTTCATGTCACCAAATATTTCATGTCACCAAAACCTTCATGTCACCAAAACCTTCATGTCACCAAAACCTTCATGACACCAAAACCTTCATGACACCAAAACCTTCATGACACCAAAACCTTCATGACACCAAATATTTCATGTCACCAAAACCTTCATGTCACCAAAACCTTCATGTCACCAAAACCTTCATGTCACCAAATATTTCATGACACCAAAACCTTCATGTCACCAAATATTTCATGACACCAAAACCTTCATGTCACCAAATATTTCATGACACCAAAACCTTCATGTCACCAAATATTTCATGACACCAAAACCTTCATGTCACCAAATATTTCATGACACCAAAACCTTCATGTCACCAAATATTTCATGACACCAAAACCTTCATGTCACCAAAACCTTCATGTCACCAAATATTTAATGTCACCAAATATTTCATGTCACCAAATATTTCATGACACCAAAACCTTCATGTCACCAAATATTTCATTACACCAAAACCTTCATGTCACCAAATATTTCATGACACCAAAACCTTCATGTCACCAAAACCTTCATGTCACCAAAACCTTCATGTCACCAAATATTTCATGTCACCAAATATTTAATGTCACCAAATATTTCATGACACCAAAACCTTCATGACACCAAAACCTTCATGTCACCAAATATTTAATGTCACCAAATATTTAATGTCACCAAATATTTCATGTCACCAAAACCTTCATGTCACCAAAACCTTCATGACACCAAAACCTTCATGACACCAAAACCTTCATGTCACCAAAACCTTCACCAAAACCTTCATGACACCAAAACCTTCATGTCACCAAATATTTCATGACACCAAAACCTTCATGTCACCAAATATTTCATGACACCAAAACCTTCATGTAACCAAATATTTCATGACACCAAAACCTTCATGACACCAAAACCTTCATGACACCAAAACCTTCATGACACCAAAACCTTCATGTCACCAAATATTTCATGACACCAAAACCTTCATGTCACCAAAAACCTTCATGACACCAAATATTTCATGACACCAAAACCTTCATGTCACCAAATATTTCATGACACCAAAACCTTCATGTCACCAAATATTTCATGACACCAAAACCTTCATGTCACCAAATATTTCATGACACCAAAACCTTCATGACACCAAAACCTTCATGTCACCAAATATTTCATGACACCAAAACCTTCATGTCACCAAATATTTCATGACACCAAAACCTTCATGACACCAAATATTTCATGACACCAAATATTTCATGACACCAAATATTTCATGTCACCAAAACCTTCATGTCACCAAAACCTTCATGACACCAAAACCTTCATGACACCAAAACCTTCATGACACCAAATATTTCATGTCACCAAATATTTCATGTCACCAAAACCTTCATGTCACCAAAACCTTCATGTCACCAAAACCTTCATGTCACCAAAACCTTCATGTCACCAAAACCTTCATGTCACCAAATATTTCATGTCACCAAATATTTCATGTCACCAAATATTTCATGACACCAAAACCTTCATGACACCAAAACCTTCATGTCACCAAATATTTCATGACACCAAAACCTTCATGACACCAAAACCTTCATGTCACCAAAACCTTCATGTCACCAAAACCTTCATGTCACCAAAACCTTCACCAAAACCTTCATGTCACCAAAACCTTCATGACACCAAAACCTTCATGACACCAAAACCTTCATGACACCAAAACCTTCATGTCACCAAATATTTCATGACACCAAAACCTTCATGACACCAAAACCTTCATGTCACCAAAACCTTCATGTCACCAAAACCTTCATGACACCAAATATTTCATGTCACCAAAACCTTCATGTCACCAAATATTTCATGACACCAAAACCTTCATGTCACCAAAACCTTCATGACACCAAAACCTTCATGACACCAAAACCTTCATGACACCAAAACCTTCACCAAAACCTTCATGTCACCAAAACCTTCATGTCACCAAAACCTTCATGACACCAAAACCTTCACCAAAACCTTCATGTCACCAAAACCTTCATGACACCAAAACCTTCACCAAAACCTTCATGTCACCAAAACCTTCATGACACCAAAACCTTCATGTCACCAAAACCTTCATGACACCAAAACCTTCACCAAAACCTTCATGTCACCAAAACCTTCATGACACCAAAACCTTCATGACACCAAAACCTTCATGTCACCAAAACCTTCATGACACCAAAACCTTCACCAAAACCTTCATGTCACCAAAACCTTCATGACACCAAAACCTTCACCAAAACCTTCATGTCACCAAATATTTCATGACACAAAAACCTTCATGTCACCAAATATTTCATGACACCAAAACCTTCATGTCACCAAATATTTCATGACACCAAAACCTTCATGTCACCAAAACCTTCATGACACCAAAACCTTCATGTCACCAAAACCTTCATGACACCAAAACCTTCATGACACCAAAACCTTCATGACACCAAAACCTTCATGACACCAAAACCTTCATGACACCAAAACCTTCATGACACCAAAACCTTCATGACACCAAAACCTTCATGTCACCAAAACCTTCATGTAACCAAATATTTCATGACACCAAAACCTTCATGACACCAAATATTTCATGACACCAAAACCTTCCTGTCACCAAATATTTCATGACACCAAAACCTTCATGACACCAAATATTTCATGACACCAAAACCTTCCTGTCACCAAATATTTCATGACACCAAAACCTTCATGACACCAAAACCTTCATGACACCAAAACCTTCATGACACCAAAACCTTCATGTCACCAAAACCTTCATGTCACCAAAACCTTCATGACACCAAAACCTTCATGACACCAAATATTTCATGACACCAAAACCTTCCTGTCACCAAATATTTCATGACACCAAAACCTTCATGACACCAAAACCTTCATGACACCAAAACCTTCATGTCACCAAAACCTTCATGACACCAAAACCTTCATGACACCAAAACCTTCATGTCACCAAATATTTCATGACACCAAAACCTTCATGACACCAAAACCTTCATGTCACCAAATATTTCATGACACCAAAACCTTCATGTCACCAAAACCTTCATGACACCAAAACCTTCATGTCACCAAATATTTCATGACACCAAAACCTTCATGTCACCAAAACCTTCATGACACCAAAACCTTCATGTCACCAAAACCTTCATGACACCAAAACCTTCATGTCACCAAAACCTTCATGACACCAAATATTTCATGTCACCAAAACCTTCATGTCACCAAATATTTCATGACACCAAAACCTTCATGACACCAAATATTTCATGTCACCAAAACCTTCATGTCACCAAATATTTCATGACACCAAAACCTTCATGACACCAAAACCTTCATGTCACCAAATATTTCATGACACCAAAACCTTCATGACACCAAAACCTTCATGTCACCAAAACCTTCATGTCACCAAAACCTTCATGACACCAAAACCTTCATGACACCAAAACCTTCATGACACCAAAACCTTCATGTCACCAAATATTTCATGACACCAAAACCTTCATGACACCAAAACCTTCATGTCACCAAAACCTTCATGTCACCAAAACCTTCATGACACCAAAACCTTCATGACACCAAAACCTTCATGACACCAAAACCTTCATGTCACCAAAACCTTCATGACACCAAAACCTTCATGTCACCAAATATTTCATGACACCAAAACCTTCATGACACCAAAACCTTCATGTCACCAAAACCTTCATGACACCAAAACCTTCACCAAAACCTTCATGTCACCAAAACCTTCATGTCACCAAAACCTTCATGACACCAAAACCTTCACCAAAACCTTCATGACACCAAAACCTTCACCAAAACCTTCATGACACCAAAACCTTCACCAAAACCTTCATGTCACCAAATATTTCATGACACCAAAACCTTCATGTCACCAAATATTTCATGACACCAAAACCTTCATGTCACCAAAACCTTCATGTCACCAAATATTTCATGACACCAAAACCTTCATGTCACCAAAACCTTCATGTCACCAAAACCTTCATGTCACCAAATATTTCATGTCACCAAAACCTTCATGTCACCAAAACCTTCATGACACCAAAACCTTCATGACACCAAAACCTTCATGACACCAAAACCTTCATGTAACCAAATATTTCATGACACCAAAACCTTCATGACACCAAATATTTCATGACACCAAAACCTTCATGACACCAAATATTTCATGACACCAAAACCTTCATGTCACCAAATATTTCATGACACCAAAACCTTCATGACACCAAATATTTCATGACACCAAAACCTTCATGACACCAAAACCTTCATGGCACCAAAACCTTCATGTCACCAAAACCTTCATGACACCAAAACCTTCATGTCACCAAATATTTCATGACACCAAAACCTTCCTGTCACCAAATATTTCATGACACCAAAACCTTCATGTCACCAAAACCTTCATGACACCAAAACCTTCATGTCACCAAATATTTCATGACACCAAAACCTTCATGACACCAAAACCTTCATGTCACCAAATATTTCATGACACCAAAACCTTCATGTCACCAAAACCTTCATGACACCAAAACCTTCATGACACCAAAACCTTCATGTCACCAAAACCTTCATGTCACCAAAACCTTCATGTCACCAAATATTTCATGACACCAAAACCTTCATGTCACCAAAACCTTCATGTCACCAAAACCTTCATGTCACCAAAACCTTCATGTCACCAAATATTTCATGACACCAAAACCTTCATGTCACCAAAACCTTCATGTCACCAAAACCTTCATGACACCAAAACCTTCATGTCACCAAAACCTTCATGTCACCAAAACCTTCATGTCACCAAATATTTCATGACACCAAAACCTTCATGACACCAAAACCTTCATGTCACCAAAACCTTCACGTCACCAAAACCTTCATGTAACCAAATATTTCATGACACCAAAACCTTCATGTCACCAAAACCTTCATGACACCAAAACCTTCATGTCACCAAAACCTTCATGTCACCAAAACCTTCATGACACCAAAACCTTCATGACACCAAAACCTTCATGACACCAAAACCTTCATGTCACCAAATATTTCATGACACCAAAACCATCATGTCACCAAAACCTTCATGTCACCAAATATGTCATGACACCAAAACCTTCATGACACCAAAACCTTCATGTCACCAAAACCTTCATGACACCAAAACCTTCATGTCACCAAAACCTTCATGTCACCAAATATTTCATGACACCAAATCCTTCATGTCACCAAAACCTTCATGACACCAAAACCTTCATGTCACCAAATATTTCATGACACCAAAACCTTCATGTCACCAAAAACTTCATGTCACCAAATATTTCATGTCACCAAAAACTTCATGTCACCAAATATTTCATGACACCAAAACCTTCATGTCACCAAAACCTTCATGACACCAAAACCTTCATGTCACCAAAACCTTCATGACACCAAAACCTTCATGTCACCAAAACCTTCATGACACCAAATATTTCATGTCACCAAAACCTTCATGTCACCAAATATTTCATGACACCAAAACCTTCATGACACCAAATATTTCATGTCACCAAAACCTTCATGTCACCAAATATTTCATGACACCAAAACCTTCATGACACCAAAACCTTCCTGTCACCAAATATTTCATGACACCAAAACCTTCATGACACCAAAACCTTCATGTCACCAAAACCTTCATGTCACCAAAACCTTCATGTCACCAAATATTTCATGACACCAAAACCTTCATGACACCAAAACCTTCATGTCACCAAAACCTTCATGTCACCAAAACCTTCATGACACCAAAACCTTCATGACACCAAAACCTTCATGACACCAAAACCTTCATGTCACCAAATATTTCATGACACCAAAACCTTCATGACACCAAAACCTTCATGTCACCAAAACCTTCATGTCACCAAAACCTTCATGACACCAAAACCTTCATGACACCAAAACCTTCATGACACCAAAACCTTCATGTCACCAAAACCTTCATGACACCAAAACCTTCATGTCACCAAATATTTCATGACACCAAAACCTTCATGACACCAAAACCTTCATGTCACCAAAACCTTCATGACACCAAAACCTTCACCAAAACCTTCATGTCACCAAAACCTTCATGTCACCAAAACCTTCATGACACCAAAACCTTCACCAAAACCTTCATGACACCAAAACCTTCACCAAAACCTTCATGACACCAAAACCTTCACCAAAACCTTCATGTCACCAAATATTTCATGACACCAAAACCTTCATGTCACCAAATATTTCATGACACCAAAACCTTCATGTCACCAAAACCTTCATGTCACCAAATATTTCATGACACCAAAACCTTCATGTCACCAAAACCTTCATGTCACCAAAACCTTCATGTCACCAAATATTTCATGTCACCAAAACCTTCATGTCACCAAAACCTTCATGACACCAAAACCTTCATGACACCAAAACCTTCATGACACCAAAACCTTCATGTAACCAAATATTTCATGACACCAAAACCTTCATGACACCAAATATTTCATGACACCAAAACCTTCATGACACCAAATATTTCATGACACCAAAACCTTCATGTCACCAAATATTTCATGACACCAAAACCTTCATGACACCAAATATTTCATGACACCAAAACCTTCATGACACCAAAACCTTCATGGCACCAAAACCTTCATGTCACCAAAACCTTCATGACACCAAAACCTTCATGTCACCAAATATTTCATGACACCAAAACCTTCCTGTCACCAAATATTTCATGACACCAAAACCTTCATGTCACCAAAACCTTCATGACACCAAAACCTTCATGTCACCAAATATTTCATGACACCAAAACCTTCATGACACCAAAACCTTCATGTCACCAAATATTTCATGACACCAAAACCTTCATGTCACCAAAACCTTCATGACACCAAAACCTTCATGACACCAAAACCTTCATGTCACCAAAACCTTCATGTCACCAAAACCTTCATGTCACCAAATATTTCATGACACCAAAACCTTCATGTCACCAAAACCTTCATGTCACCAAAACCTTCATGTCACCAAATATTTCATGACACCAAAACCTTCATGTCACCAAAACCTTCATGTCACCAAAACCTTCATGACACCAAAACCTTCATGTCACCAAAACCTTCATGTCACCAAAACCTTCATGTCACCAAATATTTCATGACACCAAAACCTTCATGACACCAAAACCTTCATGTCACCAAAACCTTCACGTCACCAAAACCTTCATGTAACCAAATATTTCATGACACCAAAACCTTCATGTCACCAAAACCTTCATGACACCAAAACCTTCATGTCACCAAAACCTTCATGTCACCAAAACCTTCATGACACCAAAACCTTCATGACACCAAAACCTTCATGACACCAAAACCTTCATGTCACCAAATATTTCATGACACCAAAACCATCATGTCACCAAAACCTTCATGTCACCAAATATGTCATGACACCAAAACCTTCATGACACCAAAACCTTCATGTCACCAAAACCTTCATGACACCAAAACCTTCATGTCACCAAAACCTTCATGTCACCAAATATTTCATGACACCAAATCCTTCATGTCACCAAAACCTTCATGACACCAAAACCTTCATGTCACCAAATATTTCATGACACCAAAACCTTCATGTCACCAAAAACTTCATGTCACCAAATATTTCATGTCACCAAAAACTTCATGTCACCAAATATTTCATGTCACCAAAACCTTCATGTCACCAAATATTTCATGTCACCAAAACCTTCATGTCACCAAATATTTCATGACACCAAAACCTTCATGACACCAAAACCTTCATGACACCAAATATTTCATGTCACCAAAACCTTCATGTCACCAAAACCTTCATGTCACCAAAACCTTCATGTCACCAAAACCTTCATGACACCAAAACCTTCATGACACCAAAACCTTCATGACACCAAATATTTCATGACACCAAAACCTTCATGACACCAAATATTTCATGTCACCAAAACCTTCATGTCACCAAATATTTCATGACACCAAAACCTTCATGACACCAAATATTTCATGACACCAAAACCTTCCTGTCACCAAATATTTCATGACACCAAAACCTTCATGTCACCAAAACCTTCATGTCACCAAAACCTTCATGACACCAAAACCTTCATGACACCAAAACCTTCATGACACCAAATATTTCATGACACCAAAACCTTCATGACACCAAATATTTCATGTCACCAAAACCTTCATGTCACCAAATATTTCATGACACCAAAACCTTCATGACACCAAAACCTTCATGACACCAAAACCTTCATGTCACCAAAACCTTCATGTCACCAAATATTTCATGACACCAAAACCTTCATGTCACCAAACCATGTCACCAAATATTTCATGACACCAAAACCTTCATGTCACCAAAACCTCCATGTCACCAAAACCTTCATGTCACCAAAACCTTCATGTCACCAAAACCTTCATGACACCAAATATTTCATGACACCAAAACCTTCATGACACCAAATATTTCATGTCACCAAAACCTTCATGTCACCAAATATTTCATGACACCAAAACCTTCATGACACCAAAACCTTCATGACACCAAAACCTTCCTGTCACCAAAACCTTCATGACACCAAAACCTTCATGACACCAAAACCTTCATGTCACCAAATATTTCATGACACCAAAACCTTCATGACACCAAAACCTTCATGACACCAAAACCTTCCTGTCACCAAAACCTTCATGACACCAAAACCTTCATGACACCAAAACCTTCATGTCACCAAATATTTCATGACACCAAAACCTTCATGACACCAAAACCTTCATGTCACCAAAACCTTCATGTCACCAAAACCTTCATGACACCAAAACCTTCATGTCACCAAATATTTCATGACACCAAAACCTTCATGTCACCAAAACCTTCATGACACCAAAACCTTCATGTCACCAAAACCTTCATGACACCAAAACCTTCATGTCACCAAATATTTCATGACACCAAAACCTTCATGTCACCAAATATTTCATGACACCAAAACCTTCATGACACCAAAACCTTCATGACACCAAAACCTTCATGTCACCAAAACCTTCATGACACCAAAACCTTCATGTCACCAAAACCTTCATGACACCAAAACCTTCATGACACCAAAACCTTCATGTCACCAAAACCTTCATGACACCAAAACCTTCATGTCACCAAAACCTTCATGTCACCAAAACCTTCATGACACCAAAACCTTCACCAAAACCTTCATGACACCAAAACCTTCACCAAAACCTTCATGACACCAAAACCTTCATGTCACCAAATATTTCATGACACAAAAACCTTCATGTCACCAAATATTTCATGACACCAAAACCTTCATGTCACCAAATATTTCATGACACCAAAACCTTCATGTCACCAAAACCTTCATGACACCAAAACCTTCATGTCACCAAAACCTTCATGACACCAAAACCTTCATGTCACCAAAACCTTCATGACACCAAAACCTTCATGTCACCAAAACCTTCATGTCACCAAAACCTTCATGACACCAAAACCTTCATGTCACCAAATATTTCATGACACCAAAACCTTCATGACACCAAATATTTCATGACACCAAAACCTTCATGTCACCAAAACCTTCATGTCACCAAAACCTTCATGTCACCAAAACCTTCATGACACCAAAACCTTCATGTCACCAAATATTTCATGACACCAAAACCTTCATGACACCAAATATTTCATGACACCAAAACCTTCATGACACCAAATATTTCATGTCACCAAAACCTTCATGTCACCAAATATTTCATGACACCAAAACCTTCATGACACCAAATATTTCATGACACCAAAACCTTCCTGTCACCAAATATTTCATGACACCAAAACCTTCATGACACCAAAACCTTCATGACACCAAAACCTTCATGTCACCAAATATTTCATGACACCAAAACCTTCATGTCACCAAAACCTTCATGACACCAAAACCTTCATGTCACCAAATATTTCATGACACCAAAACCTTCCTGTCACCAAATATTTCATGACACCAAAACCTTCATGACACCAAAACCTTCATGACACCAAAACCTTCATGTCACCAAAACCTTCATGACACCAAAACCTTCATGTCACCAAAACCTTCATGACACCAAAACCTTCATGTCACCAAATATTTCATGACACCAAAACCTTCATGACACCAAAACCTTCATGTCACCAAAACCTTCATGTCACCAAAACCTTCATGTCACCAAAACCTTCATGTCACCAAAACCTTCATGACACCAAAACCTTCATGTCACCAAAACCTTCATGTCACCAAATATTTCATGACACCAAAACCTTCATGACACCAAAACCTTCATGACACCAAATATTTCATGACACCAAAACCTTCATGACACCAAAACCTTCATGACACCAAAACCTTCATGTCACCAAAACCTTCATGACACCAAAACCTTCATGTCACCAAATATTTCATGACACCAAATATTTCATGACACCAAATATCTCATGTCACCAAAACCTTCATGTCACCAAAACCTTCATGACACCAAAACCTTCATGTCACCAAATATTTCATGACACCAAAACCTTCATGACACCAAAACCTTCATGACACCAAAACCTTCATGACACCAAAACCTTCATGACACCAAAACCTTCATGACACCAAAACCTTCATGTCACCAAAACCTTCATGTCACCAAAACCTTGATGACACCAAAACCTTCATGTCACCAAATATTTCATGACACCAAAACCTTCATGTCACCAAATATTTCATGACACCAAATATTTCATGACACCAAATATCTCATGTCACCAAAACCTTCATGTCACCAAAACCTTCATGACACCAAAACCTTCATGTCACCAAATATTTCATGACACCAAAACCTTCATGACACCAAAACCTTCATGACACCAAAACCTTCATGTCACCAAAACCTTGATGACACCAAAACCTTCATGACACCAAAACCTTCATGACACCAAAACCTTCATGTCACCAAATATTTCATGACACCAAAACCTTCATGACACCAAAACCTTCATGTCACCAAATATTTCATGACACCAAAACCTTCATGTCACCAAAACCTTCATGACACCAAAACCTTCATGTCACCAAATATTTCATGACACCAAAACCTTCATGACACCAAAACCTTCATGACACCAAAACCTTCATGACACCAAAACCTTCATGTCACCAAAACCTTCATGACACCAAAACCTTCATGTCACCAAATATTTCATGACACCAAAACCTTCATGACACCAAAACCTTCATGACACCAAAACCTTCATGACACCAAAACCTTCATGTCACCAAAACCTTCATGACACCAAAACCTTCATGTCACCAAATATTTCATGACACCAAAACCTTCATGTCACCAAAACCTTGATGACACCAAAACCTTCATGACACCAAAACCTTCATGTCACCAAAACCTTCATGTCACCAAATATTTCATAACACCAAAACCTTCATGACACCAAAACCTTCATGTCACCAAAACCTTCATGACACCAAAACCTTCATGACACCAAATATTTCATGACACCAAAACCTTCATGACACCAAATATTTCATGTCACCAAAACCTTCATGTCACCAAATATTTCATGTCACCAAATATTTCATGACACCAAAACCTTCATGACACCAAAACCTTCATGTCACCAAATATTTCATGACACCAAATATTTCATGACACCAAATATTTCATGTCACCAAATATTTCATGACACCAAAACCTTCATGACACCAAAACCTTAATGTCACCAAATATTTCATGACACCAAAACCTTCATGACACCAAAACCTTCATGTCACCAAAACCTTCATGACACCAAAACCTTCATGACACCAAAACCTTCATGACACCAAAACCTTCATGTCACCAAAACCTTCATGACACCAAAACCTTCATGACACCAAAACCTTCATGACACCAAAACCTTCATGACACCAAATATTTCATGTCACCAAAACCTTCATGTCACCAAATATTTCATGTCACCAAATATTTCATGACACCAAAACCTTCATGTCACCAAATATTTCATGACACCAAAACCTTCATGACACCAAAACCTTCATGTCACCAAATATTTCATGACACCAAATATTTCATGACACCAAATATTTCATGACACCAAAACCTTCATGACACCAAAACCTTCATGACACCAAATATTTCATGTCACCAAAACCTTCATGTCACCAAATATTTCATGTCACCAAATATTTCATGACACCAAAACCTTCATGTCACCAAATATTTCATGACACCAAAACCTTCATGTCACCAAAACCTTCATGTCACCAAAACCTTCATGTCACCAAAACCTTCATGTCACCAAAACCTTCATGTCACCAAAACCTTCATGTCACCAAAACCTTCATGACACCAAATATTTCATGTCACCAAATATTTCATGACACCAAAACCTTCATGACACCAAATATTTCATGTCACCAAAACCTTCATGACACCAAAACCTTCATGTCACCAAAACCTTCATGACACCAAAACCTTCATGACACCAAATATTTCATGACACCAAAACCTTCATGACACCAAATATTTCATGTCACCAAATATTTCATGACACCAAAACCTTCATGACACCAAAACCTTCATGTCACCAAATATTTCATGACACCAAAACCTTCATGACACCAAAACCTTCATGTCACCAAATATTTCATGACACCAAAACCTTCATGACACCAAAACCTTCATGTCACCAAATATTTCATGACACCAAATATTTCATGACACCAAAACCTTCATGACACCAAAACCTTCATGTCACCAAATATTTCATGACACCAAAACCTTCATGACACCAAAACCTTCATGTCACCAAATATTTCATGACACCAAAACCTTCATGACACCAAAACCTTCATGTCACCAAAACCTTCATGACACCAAAACCTTCATGACACCAAAACCTTCATGACACCAAAACCTTCATGACACCAAAACCTTCATGTCACCAAATATTTCATGACACCAAAACGTTCATGACACCAAAACCTTCATGTCACCAAAACCTTCATGACACCAAAACCTTCATGACACCTAAACCTTCATGTCACCAAAACCTTCATGACACCAAAACCTTCATGACACCAAAACCTTCATGACACCAAATATTTCATGTCACCAAAACCTTCATGTCACCAAATATTTCATGACACCAAATATTTCATGACACCAAATATTTCATGACACCAAAACCTTCATGACACCAAAACCTTCATGACACCAAAACCTTCATGACACCAAAACCTTCATGTCACCAAAACCTTCATGACACCAAAACCTTCATGTCACCAAATATTTCATGTCACCAAATATTTCATGACACCAAAACCTTCATGTCACCAAATATTTCATGACACCAAAACCTTCATGACACCAAAACCTTCATGTCACCAAAACCTTCATGTCACCAAAACCTTCATGTCACCAAATATTTCATGTCACCAAATATTTCATGACACCAAAACCTTCATGTCACCAAATATTTCATGACACCAAAACCTTCATGACACCAAAACCTTCATGTCACCAAAACCTTCATGACACCAAATATTTCATGACATATTTTTTTCCTCTTTTTCTCTTTTCTTTTTCTCTGATCTCTGCTTCTGGTTCTGGTTCTGGTTGTGTTCATTTTTATTGGACGAGATTGGATTTCAGACGCGTCGGAGCTGGTACATAAGCCGCCTCTCTTGCAGTGCTCGGTTTCCGCCACGGCACGGCGACAGTCTGCGGCCTGGCTGGGACTGCAGGCTTCCCAGACGGCCGGGGACGGGGGTGATGTGTGAAAATTACGGAGCCCCCGAGTGGCCACTGGAGGAAAAAAAAAATAAAGAACGCTAACTCGTGCCCTCGATATCCTAAATCGAGGGAACGAAATAATTATTTCGAGGGAACGAATTAAGTATTTTGTTCCCTCGAAATAATTATTTCGTTCCCTCGATTTAGGATATCGAGCGAACGAATTAAGTATTTCGTTCCCTCGAAATAATCATATTAGAAATCGAAATACAATTTCGTGATTAAAGTCTAAATCTCTGGCCCATCAAAGCCAGTGAGGAGAGACGGACATGCAGCTGTTTTTTAATAGATCCATGCAGCAGCAGCAGCATCAGCAGCAGCAGCAGCAGCAGCAGCAGCAGCAGCAGCAGCAGCAGCAGCAGCAGCAGCAGCAGCAGCAGCAGCAGCAGCAGCAGCAGCATCAGCAGCAGCAGCAGCAGCAGCAGCAGCAGCAGCAGCAGCAGCAGCAGCAGCAGCAGCAGCAGCAGCAGCAGCAGCAGCAGCAGCTGTGGAAGGTACGTTTCTGAAGTTATGCAACTATATTCCTATGTGTGATAAGTGTTTTAAATAAATATCTTAAAGCCCATTCTTGTATTCTGAACCTTGTTACCAACCTAACATAAAGCATATGAGGCTAACGTTGGCTAAAACGGTGAAATGCTATTTTTAATGTTACTGTTTACAACTATTTCCAGGGTTAGTGGGGATGTAAAGCCTCTCAAAACCAACATGAAATAACGTGCAAATCTTCCCTCAGAGCAGTGTTGTTTTGTTGTAACAATTTTGTTGCTAAATGATCAAAACGAGACATAAAGCACCCGTTTCATTCATTTAGGGGCCGTCTATGTGCTGGAGTTAACAGTGGCTGCAACGCTCTGACATCCACGTTGACATTATACAGCAATCTTACAGTAAGTATCAAGAAGTTCTTGTATTTCAGGCTTGTGAAGCTAAAGTTAATATTATTTACTTTATTAAGTCTTATTCTAGCCTACGTTTGACAAGAAACACGTTCTTATATCACATCACTAGCTTTTACTGTTTGCAGTCAGAGTTTAATACTGTGCTTAATGTGTTTACAATATGTAAATGTGATGCTTTTGAGGAACTATTTTAAATAAGGCATACTGTTGCTGAAAAGGAATGACACTTAAAACTGTTTACAACTTCTCCCAGCTCTCTTCTAACATAATCTGTTTATCAATACAAACTACTCCATTTTTTCATTATACTGTACTATACTATACTGATGATTATCAATTT
The DNA here is from genome assembly GCF_033807715.1 of Cololabis saira. NCBI lineage: Eukaryota > Metazoa > Chordata > Actinopteri > Beloniformes > Belonidae > Cololabis > Cololabis saira. The sequence goes on along the minus strand of NW_026906352.1, from coordinate 14,752 downwards.
AAAAACTAATTTTGATAATCATTTTATGAAAGCACCAATTATCATCCCGACAATATTGTTAAAATAAAGGTGTTTGGTCAAGAGGTATTTTGCTCATATACTGTATAATTGACTAAATGAATTATGTAACCTCATGTGACTCTTTTAAAGGACTACAATCCACCAGAACATCGTTCCTTGGACTGGGCAAAAATGTCAATCACCGTGATAAATTTCCTACGAGATCGCGGGGTCCCAGAGGAAGCTCTCACACTAATGGAAGAGCAAAAGGTATGTTGTGGCAACTGAGATGCAGAAGTCTCTGTTGAACCTGATGACCTTTTGGAGGTCCTCAACAACTACGAATGCAGAAGAAGAGCCTCAGCAGACGCCCTTCCAGGAATTCTGGAAGAGATTTCCCACAAAGAACTTGTGCAAAAGCCAAAGTTTGTAATTGATTGTTGGAGGGACATCACAAAATCACAGATGAGTCTGAATTATGAAAAGCTGACCAAGATGTACACCGACCTCAAACCAACAACTAAGAAGGTGTCAAGGCTGTTGAAGTTCCCAGCAGATATGACGGCAAAGCAAAAAGAGGTCGAACATCATCTCAGACGGTATATTAGGGAACTGGATGAAGCAAAACTTGGTAAATTTCTAAGATTCTGCACAGGATCCGATTTGATTCTGTCACAGTATAACTGTTGAGTTCACAGTGATGTCTGATTTCACAAGACGTCCAATTGGACGAACATGTGGAATGTTCCTAGAGCTACCTGACTGCTACGAAAATATCCCAGACTTTCGTGCTGAATTCGATGAAATTCTTGACAGCAACGTCTGGGTGATGGACATTGTGTAACAAAATATGCAGCCCCTCAACCGTGATTGTGGCCATACTGCTTCCAAGCCATCATTTCTAAAATGATGCAAAAGGCTTGCTTGATGCACAAAAAACTTCAGAAATATACAGGACTGTCTCAGAAAATTAGAATATTGTGATGAAGTTCTTTATTTTCTGTAATGCAATTTAAAAAAAAAAAAAAAAAAATGTCATACATTCTGGATTCATTACAAATCAACTGAAATATTGCAAGCCTTTTATTATTTTAATATTGCTTATTATGGTTTACAGTTTAAGATTCCCAGAATATTCTAATTTTTTGAGATAGGATATTTTAGTTTTCTTAAGCTGTAAACCTGATCAGCAATATTAAAATAATAAAAGGCTTACAATATTTCAGTTGATTTGTAATGAATCCAGAATGTATGACATTTTTGCTTTTGTAATTGCATTACAGAAAATCACAATATTCTAATTTTCTGAGACCGTCCTGTATCATTGATATAACAGCATGTTTAGTCGTGTTGTAACAGACACTCATTTCGTTCGTTTGGTCCAAAGTCTTACTTATTTGACAAAAAAAACTACTTACTACTGTTTACAACTTACTTATTTTGAAAGTTTTGATGGGTGCAGTTTATCTTCAGGTCTCCTGTATTTGTACAGTAACCAAGAGCCCTATAAATGTATTCCCATGGAAATACATGTTCCACATTATATGTTTCTTCATATGTTCACAGTTGTGCAATTTGCAATTACTACAAAAATGCTAGTTTTGTACCTTAAAAATGCCTTTTGTAGTTGCAGTTCTCAAGTGCAGTCATGCCATACTTTTTTTTTTAACTACAGAAGGGATCTGCAAGTGGTTTTAAATGCTTTAATTTTTCAATTTGAAAATGTTCTTTTTTGTGATTTTACACAAATGTCTCTTTTTAATGTATCAAACCACCGCAGTCATGTGTTGCAGGTCAACTATGTTTGTTTGAGCCAAATGAGGCACAAAAGGTGGTGGGAAGTTTACTACAAGTTTACTAATGTAGCCAAAAAAATATGTAATTGTTATGTGAGGGCTATATGGGTTCCGTTTTTCATAATTTGTTAATAAAAGACAAGTTACACTAATATCTTGTATGGTCTTTCTGAACTATTCATTAAGTCAAAGGGGGGGACTGAGGATGTAGTGTGGGGAGTGGAGTTCACAGCTGTTCATTTTTTGAGTTTTAAATTAAGTTTGGTGATGGCGTGAGTTATAAAATAATTTTTCAGTCTGTTAGATCTGGTACTGGGCAATCTGAATCTCCTGCCAGAGGGTAAAAGTTCAAACTGGGCATGGAGAGGATGGTCAGGACACTGTAGGATGTCCTGAGCCTTGGATGTTACCCTCCTGCCAAAGACAGTGGTCAAGTCAGGGAGGGCAACACCAATAATTTTGCTGGCAACTTTAACAATATGTTCCAGCCTCTTTTTCTCCTAGTGAGAGGCTACCAAACCAGGAGATAATGTTACCAAACCAGGAGATAATGTTACCAAACCAGGAGATAATGTTACCAAACCAGGAGATAATGTTACCAAACCAGGAGATAATGTTACCAAACCAGGAGATAATGGCGAACGTCAGGACAACTTCAATCAAAGAGTGGTAGAACATGATCATTAATTTCTTACACTCCGAACCGGTTAAGCATCCGGAGAAAGTGCAAGCGCTGTTGTGATTTTTTTTATACAGCATGTTTATTCAATTGTTATCAGTTATCAGATTGATACTATTACATAACATTTGTCACTGCAACAAAGGTAATTCCGGGACAACTTACACAAATTCAGGTTGGTAATAAGTCGGACTTTGTCTCAACCAAGGATTTAATGCGGTCAGAAATGTTCAAAGAGGGCAATACAGAGTCAGATTGAGGGTACTGTGGTATAGGAATAAGATCTCAGAAGTGAAATCCTATAAACATCAACTATTCTTATTTACAGCTGTTGTATTCACTGCTCTCCTTCAGCACAAAAACTGGTTACTGGTACACGCGACATGCCATTCAAACCAAATGCATGGGTCCATCTCACATGCCGCAAGGAGGCTAATAGGAGTGTCTCAGAAAATTAGAATATTGTGATAAAGTTCTTTATTTTCTGTAATGCAATTTAAAAAAAAAAAAAAAAAAAAAAAAAAAAATGTCATACATTCTGGATTCCTTACAAATCAACTGAAATATTGCAAGCCTTTTATTATTTTAATATTGCTGATTATGGTTTACAGTTTGATTAAGATTCCCAGAATATTCACATTTTTTGAGATGGGATATTTGAGTTTTCTTAAGCTGTAAACCATGATCAGCAATATTAAAATAATAAAAGTCTTGCAATATTTCCGTTGATTTGTAATGAATCCAGAATGTATGACATTTTTGCATTACAGAAAATAAAAGGACTTTATCACAATATTCTAATTTTCTGAGACAGTCCTGTATTGTACAGTACAAATGATTCTTCTTTGTGCAGAGAGAATTGTCCACCCTCAGACACTTTGCAGTATTTCAGTTCTTAATAAGGTGTACAGTTCAGCAGCGGAAAATGCATCTGTAGGAGGATCCCATCCCCTTTCCTGCATCAGAAGACAGCAGAGATCAAATACAGTTTCATCACATGTATATTGGCTTTTGGGGGTGCACTCCTCCCTACAAAGGGCCAATTCATTCATGTGTATGGGCTTGAGATTGTCCTCTGCGCCGAACATGCCTGGAAGTGTGTACATCAAAATCCGCCGACCTCCAATCACACCATCAGCTGCCTTTGCTCTTATCTTGTGTGAATTCCAGGTTCTCACGACTTCGTCAAGTTCATCCTGCATAAAAACAAAATATTAGACACAAGCTGAAGTTTAATTCATCATACATACAATAGGCTACTGTACATAGAAATAGGCTATACATACAAGTATAAATGAAATACATGTTTTTGTTGTTGTAGGAATGCCAATATGTCAGTTCATTTATAGGCTATTTAGTTTGCTAATTGTTGGATAGTCTTAACAACCCTCACCGTGAGCAGTAGCCTACACCAGTGCACTTAAAACACTGTGTGTGTGTGTGTGTGTGTGTGTGTGTGTGTGTGTGTGTTGTTCTTACACCACACTGCGAAAATCAAACTCTATAAGTAAAGTAAAGCAAAGAGAAAAATCATGTTATCCCATTTTTTCCTATTAAACTTTCTCTAAATCGGTACAGGTGAATGAAGGAGAGAATGACAGGGGTACCGACATAATGATTTTGCAGGCCTACCTGAACAAGGTTTAGGAAGCAGAATTGGATCAGGCTCCTATCCAAGAAATCACCAGAGAAGTAGCCGTCATCTTAGAGGGTTTGGAAAACGTTGATCCAAAACTGTGCACTTTGTTTCCTCAGGATCCCCCACCACGATTCAATCCGCTGGTTTGTGGTGCTGCGTCCATAGATGAAACTTCGGACTCCGGCAAAAGAATCTGTGTGGTTGCTGCGCAAAAACACAAGCATGGAAATTTATCACGGTGATTGACATTTTTGCCCAGTCCAAGGAACGATGTTCTGGTGGATTGTAGTCCTTTAAAAGAGTCACATGAGGTTACATAATTCATTTAGTCAATTATACAGTATATGAGCAAAATACCTCTTGACCAAACACCTTTATTTTAACAATATTGTCGGGATGTTAATTGGTGCTTTCATAAAATGATTATCAAAATTAGTTTTTAAATTGATAATCATCAGTATAGTATAGTACAGTATAATGAAAAAATGGAGTAGTTTGTATTGATAAACAGATTATGTTAGAAGAGAGCTGGGAGAAGTTGTAAACAGTTTTAAGTGTCATTCCTTTTCAGCAACAGTATGCCTTATTTAAAATAGTTCCTCAAAAGCATCACATTTACATATTGTAAACACATTAAGCACAGTATTAAACTCTGACTGCAAACAGTAAAAGCTAGTGATGTGATATAAGAACGTGTTTCTTGTCAAACGTAGGCTAGAATAAGACTTAATAAAGTAAATAATATTAACTTTAGCTTCACAAGCCTGAAATACAAGAACTTCTTGATACTTACTGTAAGATTGCTGTATAATGTCAACGTGGATGTCAGAGCGTTGCAGCCACTGTTAACTCCAGCACATAGACGGCCCCTAAATGAATGAAACGGGTGCTTTATGTCTCGTTTTGATCATTTAGCAACAAAATTGTTACAACAAAACAACACTGCTCTGAGGGAAGATTTGCACGTTATTTCATGTTGGTTTTGAGAGGCTTTACATCCCCACTAACCCTGGAAATAGTTGTAAACAGTAACATTAAAAATAGCATTTCACCGTTTTAGCCAACGTTAGCCTCATATGCTTTATGTTAGGTTGGTAACAAGGTTCAGAATACAAGAATGGGCTTTAAGATATTTATTTAAAACACTTATCACACATAGGAATATAGTTGCATAACTTCAGAAACGTACCTTCCACTCCAAGATGTTGTAGCTGGTCCCGGTGCTGCTGCTGCTGCTGCTGCTGATGCTGCTGCTGCTGCTGCTGCTGCTGCTGCTGCTGCTGCTGCTGCTGCTGCTGCTGCTGCTGCTGCTGCTGCTGCTGCTGCTGCTGCTGCTGCTGCTGCTGCTGCTGCTGCTGCTGCTGCTGCTGCTGCTGCTGCTGATGCTGCTGCTGCTGCTGCTGCTGCTGCTGCTGCTGCTGATGCTGCTGCTGCTGCTGCTGCTGCTGCTGCTGCTGCTGCTGCTGCTGCTGCTGCTGCTGCTGCTGCTGCTGCTGCTGCTGCTGCTGCTGCTGCTGCTGCTGCTGCTGCTGCTGCTGCTGCTGCTGCTGCTGCTGATGCTGCTGCTGCTGCATGGATCTATTAAAAAACAGCTGCATGTCCGTCTCTCCTCACTGGCTTTGATGGGCCAGAGATTTAGACTTTAATCACGAAATTGTATTTCGATTTCTAATATGATTATTTCGAGGGAACGAAATACTTAATTCGTTCGCTCGATATCCTAAATCGAGGGAACGAAATAATTATTTCGAGGGAACGAAATACTTAATTCGTTCCCTCGAAATAATTATTTCGTTCCCTCGATTTAGGATATCGAGGGAACGAGTTAGGATATCGAGGGAACGAGTTAGCGTTCTTTATTTTTTTTTCCTCCAGTGGCCACTCGGGGGCTCCGTAATAAACAGTCATTAAACAAATCAAAGGGAAATAAACCTTCATGCCCGAAAAGGAGGAAGTAAAAAACTTATGAGGTCCTAACGCTTGTTTCTTTTTCAATTTGGCTTGAATACAAAATAAAAATAAATATAAATAAATATAACAGCAAGCTTTACTTTCTCAAAAAATATACCTGTTATTACATTATAAAAATATTACAGCACTTCATTACAATATTACACCTGAGCATTCTAAATATTATTATAATAAATGATAAACCAGAGCAATTATAAATAATATACATATATAATATATAATGTATATATATATATATATATATATACACAACATATATATATATATATATATATATACACAACATATATATGTTGTATATGTATATTATTTATAATTGCTCTGGTTTATCATTTATTATAATAATAATAATATATATATATATATATATATATATATATATATAGATAGATAGATAGATAGATAGATAGATAGATAGATAGATAGATAGATAGATAGATAGATAGATAGATAGATAGACTTTATTAATAGACTCAGGGTCCATTTAAACAAGACGAACACACATACAAATTTTAAAAAAGACAATCATACCAGTGTTTCCACATTGCTGATTGATATCTCACAGCACTCAGTCCAGGATTGGTCAACAGCATTAAAACAGAGTTTTGTGTGTCATTCAGTCGACAAATGAATCTATACATTAGTTTTCTCAACAGAGCATGAAAAGTGTTTATACGCATTTGGCAAAATAACTCACTCGCACTAACCACCTGGGTTTTCCCAACAAAATACGGAGGCAATCATTATAGACGAATCCGGCGACCGGTTTGTGTGCGCCGCCATCTTGCGGCGGCGCCATTGCTGCGGTGGCAGGTGTCAATCTGCCACCGCAGCGCAGTTATTGTAACCTGACGCTCTACAGCATCATTATAGCTGGATTGATGATGTTAGACAGTGGCCTTCCATAAATAATGAAGGTATCTTAAATTAATGCTGATGTTAATTTATAAATAATGATTTGTTTGAGCGATAAGCAGGAAAGAATAGAGTAATAGGGAGATAAGGGAGTGTATGATTAAACACTGTAATATAGCTCTCTCCACCTCCTCTCCTTACGAGGCATGTCTGCACAATTAAATATTACCTGTGTATGTTTTGTTTAATTTTAGGTATCCAAGAATATTTTATTGATCGCCTGGCGTCCGATGACGAAAAAAAACGCAATTACAGGTCTCTAATTGAAGGGCAGAACTATCTCAGCTCCGGTTGATACAGAATACATACATACATAACCCCAATCTGCAGATAAAACTAGTTTGTTGAGGAAAAATATTAACTCTATTTGTAGCTGCAGAAGAAAAAAATAATCTCACGAGGAAAACAAAAATATTGCTCATGTCTCGGAGCCTCTTCAGCATAAAAAAAAAAGAAAAGAGAAGTAAGAGTAATAAAAAAGATGTACTGTATGTTGTACTATTATACTAATTTATTGAAACACATGGCGAGTCAAACATCTACCAAAGCAGCTGTCAAACACTAAACAAGGTAGTAAGACGTGGGTTGTGCAGAACTGCGGCAGTAAATCCTCATCGGAGCTCCACTAGTAGTGATTTCATATGGATCAAACCGTTAATAATCATTATTTTCTCCATATACCGCTCCCTGGCTTCCTTGTTTAAGGTATCCAGGTAAATTCCAGTTCCTTTCCAGCAGTTTAACATCTTTTTTTGCGTTCCGTCTGTTCACTTGGTGAAACAGAAAAGTGGTTTTGACAGTCCGTCCCGTCTTCATTCACTATCAAAACAAATGCACGTGACGGGACAGGAGTTTTCCGATGATACAAATACATTAAGAGAGCCTGGCAGGGAGCGGAGTAATAGATCCATACGTATATATGTCTATGGGCTGGAGCGGAGGAGCGGAGCCGCCACCGCAGTAATGGCGGCCCGCTCGACTTCCGGGTTTCGCCGGATTCGTCTATAGGCAACCTGCAGTTTACGGATGCTTGCCTTTTTAAACTTAACCCACAAGGGGGCAGTGTAGAGTGGGGTACAGTATGCTCTGAAGAGATTCATTTTAACTTCTTCAGAACACCAGGAAAATTTACTTTTCAGCACATTTGCTTGTGTATATAAAACACGCCGTTGCCTATACATATCCTCATCATCACAAAAATCATCAGTGATGATGTGGCCCAAATACTTGACAGTGTGACAAAAAGGTAACACATTCCCTGACAAATAAAATGATGGGAACACCAGTTCCTTATCACCATTGGTTCTAAAAATCATAACAGAGCTTTTTTTAGCATTATAGCTAACATTGAATTCCACCCCATATTCAGAACATATGTTGAGCAGCTCCTGAAACCCAGCACTAGAAGGCGAAATGATTGCCAGATCATCCGCATACATAAGATGATTAATGATAGTATTTCCTATCACACAACCTGTTTTACAGCCTTTCAACTGGTCTGATAGAGCATCCATATACACATTAAATAGGCAGGGGGAAAGTAAGCCACCCTGACGGACTCCATTACTCACCCCAAATGGAGCAGAGACTACATCCCCCCATTTTATTTGCATGCACTGATTGGCATACCAAAAAACCAGAATCCTAAGAATACTGTCAGGCACGCCCCTCTGACTCAATTTTAAAAACAGTTTATGATGGTTTATGCGATCAAATGCCTTGGATGCGTCTATAAACCCAATTAAAACAGAAGAATGATGTCTTCTATATCTATCAGCAATCTCTTTTAAAGCATAAATACAAAGATCAGTGCCATGTTTAGCCTTAAATCCAAACTGGTTATCAGAAGTGTGTACATAAGCAGACACTCTGTTTAATAAAATACTCTCTAAAACTTTGGACAGCACACTGGCTAAAGCAATTGGTCGGTAGTTGTCCATGCTGCCCACCTTGCCAGCTTTATTCTTAATGACAGGGACCAGAGTTACAGATAACATGGAGTCTGGTAGGACTCCATGGGTCATAAAACGAAAGTTACGCCTGTAACTACGGTTCTATGAGTCCCGGATGACCGCCAGGCGGTGCTGTAAGCACTGGATATCTCCCCCTCGCGCATGCGCATGTCGAGTACAATACCAACAATGTCACGTCACCCGTGACCCCTGCATGACCCCCGGAAGGGTATATCTTCCGGCGTCAGCATGGGATCGGCTCCTAGAATCTTCTCGCGAGAGCACGAGGATTCGGAGTGACCGGCAGGCCTGGCGGTCATCCGGGACTCATAGAACCGTAGTTACAGGCGTAACTTTCGTTCTATTTCGTCCCTACTGACCGCCAGGCGGTGCTGTAAGCACTGGATGACGAATACCAACAATGTCACATAGAATCCCGGTCACATACCTCACTGATCAGGGGCAGAAGGACCCGGGAGTAGAACCACGCCCAATGGTTGGGGAGTGGCGACATTGATCCGGTAAAACCTGGAGAACGTGTCTGGCGACGTCCACGAAGTCGCGGTGCAGATGTCCTCCAGAGGCACCCCCTGCAGGGCAGCCAAGAAGCTGCGACGCTTCTGGCCGAGTGGCACCTCACCCCCACTGGTAAGGGGCGGCCACTGGCCCTGTGGGCGCGCTCGACGGTGTCCACCACCCAGTGGGACGGCGCTGTCCAGAAACAGCACGCCCCCTGTTGGGGCCACCATGGCAGAGAACAAGCTGCTCCGACCGTCGCACAGGCGCGGTAGCATAAGCAGCAAGGGCCCGTACGGGGCACAAAGGGCTCGGCCCACTCTCTGCAGGACCTAGGGCAGGAACGCCACGTTCGGCCACAACATAGCCCCTGAGCTGACTGACAGGGCATGTAACTCATCGACTCGCCGATGTCATGGCGAGGAGAAAAGCTATCTCCATAAAGAGCCACTTCAGGCCCACCCGGGCCAAGGGCCCAAAGGGTGGAGAAGAGAGGGCACCTAGCACCATGGGCAGGTCCCACACTGCTCGGGGGTTTATATTCACGTATATGTTCTGGTTCTCTGGAAAGCGTCTAGAGACAACATCTGTTGTATTAGACGCTATATAAATAAAATCGAATGGAACCAAAAACTGGGGCCTTTGGGCCCCTCGGGGGGGGTGGGGGGGGGCGTAGCCTCAGAGCCCCCCTGAGAAAGAGAAACCAGCCGGTGGCACCCCACGGTGGCATTCTCAACCAGGGCATGTTGCGATGAAATGACCGCCACATGCACCCTTAAAGTGGACTGAGCACGGCCACCATCCAGGAGGGACCGAAAGGAACCCCAGGGTCGTGGCCACGGGGCAAAGAACAGGGTCCTCTGCCCCGTCTGCACACCAGGCAGAGAATCTCCCCCACTCGCACTCAACCAGAGGCGGGTGGGAGGCACATGGGCATTCGAGATGCCAGCCCTGACGGGTTCAGGACAGCTTGACACCAATGGGTCGGGCGCCGCAGCGGCCAGACTCAGAGCCAAAAACGACGGGGTCGGGGTGCAAAACCTGAATCCCCGGCTGGAAAAGACGGTCCCTCTGGGGGGCGTCATGTCGTGTCGCAGCAGAGCCTCCGCAGCAGTGGAAACAACGTTTCCCCGGTCGGAAGGGGGCCACCAAGAGGAGCCCGTGAGCCCTCTGGAGGACCCTCTGCAAAGGCGGCTTGCGCCGGGAGAGGAAGTCCGTCACCCGGTTCCTGTCTCCAGGCAGGAACATCGCCCGAAGGCCGGGCAGGCGAGGAGCTGTCCACGCTAGGAGGCCCCGGGACACCTGCAGCAGCTGTGCAGAGTCGGGGCCCCCTCTGGTGGCCGATCAAGGAACAGTGGACACACTGTCTGACTGACCCGGCACGTGCCCCCCCCCACAGGAGTTGCAAAAAAAAAATGTTAGTGTGAAGTGCAGAGCCCAGAGCTCCAGCACGTTGATGCGGCGCGTGCGGACCCGGGAGGACCACTGATGACAGCCTCCCGGCAGGGAGGGGACAGCATCTAAGGGCACACCCCTCAGCCGGAATGTCCCGTCTTTCCAGGGTGCAAGGGTATTGACACACACCTGCGAAACCCTGACCAGCCTGCGCCTGTGCGTCTTGCCATCCAGGCGAGGGCTGCACATTGCAGGGGGCGTAGCGACAGCAGGCCCAAAGGTATAAGAGGGGCAAGGGTTGCCACCACGCACCTGGTGAAAAAATCCTCGGTGACAGGGAGGGTCCGCACAGGAGCACCCTGAACCGACAACGGTGGCCCCGGTAGGCGAACCCCCGGAACCACCGGTGACGTGCCGCGACCGGCACGTGAAACAAGCGCCCTGTAGGTCCACAGTTGCAAACCACTTCCTCCTGACCAACGCAGAGCATCTGCTGTGGTCAAGCCTCCGGAAGGGCAGGACCTTCACGTATTCGTCGAGGTCCCTCAGGGCCAAGATGGGACGACGTCCGTCGTCTCTCTTGCTGACGAGAAAGTAGCTCAAGTAGAACCCCCAGGCCGCGGCGGGGGGTCCACCGGCATGATGGTGCTATGATGGGCCAGAATGTCTGCCGGGTCTCTGACGATGGTCATCTCAACCCGGCTGGAGGTAGGAGGCCGGTGTCGGAACTGCAATACGTACCCCTGGGCTAGGGTGGAAACCACCCGGGCCCCGATGAGCAGGCAGCCCAGTAACTGAGCTGCTGCCGGGAAAAGCAGCCGACGACCGGCCCCGTGGCCCTAGCGTCGTCTCCCCCGGCCTCTGGACGTGCCGGGGGGGCGATGGTCGAGGTCAACACCCAGACTCTGCCGGGGCGGTCCGCGCACAGGGGGGCGAAAGCCCCCGGCAGGCTGTCCAACGGGCCATCGGGAGCTGCGCTGGCTCCCGTGGGCAGGTGGTTGGGGGCGACGTCCAGGGGCGGACAAAGGACCCCTCGGTGTACTGGAAGCGGGCGCCCTCCTGTGAAGGTGCACCAGTCGCTGCCTGGTCTCATCGGCCAGGGCGGTGCGGTCCAGAGCTTCCAGGGCAGTTGCCCCAAACAGCTCCCCCGGTTCTGCCGGTGCCTGACGAAGAGCCCTGCGAGCAGTCTCTGTCAGGGGTGACTGCGCCAGCCAGACATGACGGCGCGTGTGCACCAGGGTGGACATCAGCCGCCCCAGCTCCCTCGTCTGGGAGGCAAAAGCCTGTAGGGACACATCACACAAGTCCCGTGTGGAACCGTCCACCTGTGCACCCTGCAGGGAGGTGGAGAGAGCCAGTAGCAGATGAGAAAGGGTGTTCCCCAGCCGGCCGATGCGCGCCGCTGTGTCATAAGCCTTACAAATATGCCCATCAGTAACCCTACACTGGGTAGAGGGGCACTTGGGATCTGGCTTCAGAGCCTCATCAGGAGCCACTATCAGCGCTGCAATGGAGGGCTCGATGGGGGGCATGTGGTGGAGACCAGCCACTGCCGCGTCCTCCATCGCCGTCAGAGCGCGGTCATCAGCTGTCAGCCTGGAGAGGGCTGTGACATCTCTCCAGCATGAGTGCAGCTCCCTCAAAAAATCCGACGACGGCGGAATGGTGAATTCCACCGGAGAAGGATTGCGCCTGTGGAAGGCGCTAGAGGCCACCTCCGCACGCGGTGCATCCAGCTGCAAGTGTGCCAGGGCAGTGCGGATCACGCTCTCCACGGAGGAACAAGCCGTCCCCTCCCGAGAGCTCTGGGCAGATGAGTGCGAGGAGAACCCCGAGCGCTGTGAGGCCGGGTCTCCTGATGGCACGTTGAAGTGGCTCGCCGAGGCTGCAATGGAGATGGCGTCCTCTGGCAGCGGCGGTGGTGATCCCAGAGCAAACTCTGGCATGGCAGGTTCCACCTGGCCAGTACCAGGTTGCAGATTGAGGAGGAGCGCCTTCATCTGCTCCATGTCGGCAGCCAAGCGATCTACCTTCGAGGAGAGCTGGCTCGTCATCCGCCGTCGTTTGGGGGCCCCCACCACTCTCTTTGCCGATCGCTTCAGAGAAGACTGCGGCTGGGATGAGGGGAGGCTGGCCGACGGCCCCGGCTGCTCAGGGCCCAGGCATGACACGCAGAGGTCCTGGTCAACCACAGGATCCAGGGCGGCCATGCACCCTGAGCATGAACGCTCCATCACAGCGACCGGTGGGAAAGGGAGCGGACACGCTGCCGTCGCCACGGATGTGCTGGCAGGAGAGAGGAGCGGACACGCTGCGTCACCACGTAGGTGTCAGTGGGAGAGGGGAGCGGAAACGCTGCCGTCACCACAGCGAGCACGCTGCCGTCACCACCAATATGCAGGCGGGAGAGGGGAGGGCCACGCTACCGTCAGCACAGATGTGTCAGTGGGAGAGGGGAGCGGAAACGCTGCCGTCACCACAGCGAGCACGCTGCCGTCACCACCGATATGCAGGTGGGAGAGGGGAGGGCCACGCTGCCGTCAATACGGGTGTGTCAGTGGGAGAGGGGAGCGGAAACGCTGCCGTCACCACAGCGAGCACGCTGCCGTCACCGCCAATATGCAGGCGGGAGAGGGGAGGGCCACGCTGCCGTCACCACGGCTATGAGAAAAGGCAAAAATAGGCGTCTTTACTCAAAAAGAAGAGAACAATCCTCTCTCGTTTCTTTCCTTTTTTTTTTTTTTTTTCAAAAGAAAAAAATAATCTGCAAGGAAAAAATAATGTTGTCACATTAATAAAGTGGGAGAGGGAGCGAAACGCTGCCGTCACCACAAATGAGCCGGTGGGAGAGGGGCGTGGCCTTCACCACGGCTGTAAGAAAGACCAAAAAAGGTGTTTGCATTGTTTTTTCAAAAGAAAAAAATAATCCTTTTCTGTCTTCTTTTTTTCCCTTTTTTTTTTTTTTTTTCAAAAGAAAAAAATAATCTGCAAGGAAAAAATAATGTCACATTAATAAAGTGGGAGAGGGAGCGAAACGCTGCCGTCACCAAAAATGTGCCGGTGGGAGAGGGCGTGGCCTTCACCACGGCTGTAAGAAAGACCAAAAAAGGTGTTTATATTGTTCTTTCCAAAGAAAAAAATAATCCCTTTCTGTCTTCTTTTTTTTTTTTTTTCAGCAGAAAAAATAACTGCACAGAATATTCAGGTGTCGGGCGCAGCCAACAGCTTACCTTCTGTCAGCTGGGCCAGGGGGGCGGGGCGGGGAGACGCCGCCGCAACGAACACCAATAAATACCGCGCGGCCACAGCCTCTTGGAGGACGACAGAGATCGTTACTCCTACCTTACGGCACGAAGCTGCACGGGGGCCGCGGTTTAGGGAGGAAAGGAAGAAGCTTTCAACCAGCCTTCTATTTCCGTCCTGTACTTCAGCGCGACGCGAGAAGAATAAGGAGAAGATCCCATGCTGACGCCGGAAGATATACCCTTCCGGGGGTCATGCAGGGGTCACGGGTGACGTGACATTGTTGGTATTGTACTCGACATGCGCATGCGCGAGGGGGAGATATCCAGTGCTTACAGCACCGCCTGGCGGTCAGTAGGGACGAAATAGAACTAGTAAAACAAATGGCTAAAAGAATTGCTGCTCTTGGGCTCGCATATTTAAAATGTTCTGCTAAAATTTTATCTGAGCCACATGCCTTGTTGTCAGTTAACTGTGCAATAGCTAGTAGCACTTCTTTGGCGGTGATTTGCACATTATCACCACTGGGAATCTTACCTAACATGTAGGGGTCACTTTTAACACAATTAAAAAGCTCAGAATAGTGCTGCCTCCACAGTTCAGCTATATTGTCACAACCGGAAACCCCCTCTATGGTACAAGGTAG
>NW_026906351.1:0-48118 GCF_033807715.1 Cololabis saira | reverse complement strand
TTTGGGCATGTTAAGGGGGGCAAAAAGGCCTTCACTTTGTCAGGAAAATAATAATAATAATAATAATAAAAATTCCTGCAAATACAATAGGGCCTTCGCACTGCAAGTGCTCGGGCCCTAATTAAAGCTGCAAGCAGCGATGAACGGGCCCTCGCACTCACGTCCACCGCCCCCCCATAAGTATATCAGAAATGACACCACCCACGACTCTCTATGTCAAACCATTCAAAAGTTATAGCAGAAAAAAGGAACCACCAATCAGAAGAAGGGGCAGGGCTAATTCAGGCCAATGAAGGTCAGGGACTCCATACAGAGTCTGATGACACCACCCACGACTCTCTATGTCAAAGCATTCAAAAGTTATGGCAGAAAATCGGGACAACCAATCAGAAGAAGGGGCGGGGCTAATTCAGGCCAATGAAGGTCAAGGACTCAATACCGAGTCCCATGACACCACCCACGACTCTTTATGTCAAACCATTCAAAAGTTATGGCAGAGAAAAGTATTCTAGGGGGCGCTGTTGAGCCGTTAGGCAACGCCCATTAATGCAAACCATGAAATATCAAATGTATCACCAGGCCTGGCTTGAATGCAAAATCTGGTGACTTTGGTGACAAAAATTGCTCACAAAAAATTCAGAATTCAGCCAGGCTCGAACTCACAACCTCAGGAACCAAAGACCCCAATGATCTGGCTGAGCTACATGTCAGCTTAGGTACTGTTGTGACTTACTAGCTTATGGGAGACCAAAATAGCGATAAAATATCTGGAACCATTTTTTCCTAATTTTTAAAATATTTGTAAGGTATAAATATTAGTAAAACACTATATTTTATATTATTACTTTTTCTGTAACCATTCCACCGAGGTTCTAACCGGGCTGAGCACGGGACTATTTCTGACGTAACCACATTACAACAGCTGATTGGTCGGGGAGCGGGGCCGTCATCACCCTACTCGCCACTGATTGGTCGGGAGGCGGGGCCGTCATCACCATACTCGCCACTGATTGGTCGGGGGGCGGGGCCGTCATCACCCTACTCGCCACTGATTGGTCGGGGGGCGGGGCCAGCAGACGTTTGAATCAGGATGCGGGACTCTCTATGTCAAACCATTCCAAAGTTATAGCAGAAAATCGGGACAACCAATCAGAAGAAGGGGCGGGGCTAATTAAGGCCAACGAAGCTTAAGAACTCATTACAGAGTCCCATGACACCACCCACGACTTCCTATGTCAAACCATTAAAAAGTTATAGCAGAAAAAAGGGACAACCAATCAGAAGAAGAGGCGGGGCTAATTCTGGCCAACGAAGCTTAAGAAGTCAGTACAATGTCCCATGACACCACCCACGACTTCCTATGTCAAACCATTAAAAAGTTATGGCAGATAAAAGTATTCTAGGGGGCGCTGTTGAGCCGTTAGGCCACGCCCATTAATGCAAACCATGAAATATCAAATTTATCGCCAAGTCTGGCTTACATGCAAAATTTGGTGACTTTTTGAGAACTATCAAATTTGGACCAATCACATGAAGGGGGGGCGCGCCTTTTGGCGTCTAGCGTCGCCACGGTAACACTTTTGAAAGAGAAAAGTAATGCGTGGTGTCGCCGGATGTAGACGCACATTTAGATGTATAACACACCTGGGTGCACGTTACGGTTCGGGCTGAATTAACTGCCGAAGGAATGGCATAAATTTCGCCAAAATGACACAATTTATTCAAAATGGCCGACATCCTGTTCGGTTTCGGCCATGGCTCCAAGAGACTTTTCTTTAAGTTGTGCCATGATACAGGTGTGTAGCGATTTTCGTGCATGTACGTCAAACCGTATTGTGGGGCTTGAGGCACAAAGTTTTCCGGGGGGCGCTGTTGAGCCATTTTGCCACGTCCATTAATGCAAACCATGAAATATCAAATTTATCGCCAGGCCTGGCTTGCATGCCAAATTTGGTGCCTTTTGGGGAACTATCAAATATGGACCAATCAGATGAAGGGGGGGTGCGCTTGTTGGCGTCTAGCGTCGCCACGGTAACACTTTTGAAAGAGAAAAGTAATGCGTGTAGTCGCAGGATGGAGACGCACATTTTGATGTATAACACATCTGGGTTCACGATACGGTTCGGGCTGAATTAACTCTCGAAGGAATGGCATATATTGCTCCAAAATTACGCAATTAATTCAGAATGTTCAAAATGGCCGACTTCCTGTTTGGTTTAGGCCATGGCGCCAAGAGACTTTTCTTTTAGTTGCGACATGATACAGGTGTGTACCGATTTTCGTTTATGTACGTCAAAGCGTATTATGGGGCTTGAGGCGCAAAGTTTTTTCTGTCTGAACCAACCAGATGAAGGGTCGGCGCGCTTTTTGGCGTCTAGCGTCGCCACGGTAAAGCTTTTGAAAGAGAAAAGTAATGCGTGTGGTCGCAGGAGGGAGACGCACATTTTGATGTATAACACACCTGGGTGCACGTTACGGTTCGGGCTGAATTAACTGCCGAAGGAATGGCATAAATTGCGCCAAAGTGACACGATTAATTCAAAATGGCCGACTTCCTGTTCGGTTTCGGGCATGACGCCAAGAGACTTTTCTTTAAGTTGTCCCATGATACAGGTGTGTACCGATTTTCGTGCATGTACGTCAAACCGTATCGTGGGGCTTGAGGCACAAAGATTTCAAGGGGGCGCTGTTGAGCCATTTTGCCACGCCCATTAATGCAAACCATGAAATATCAAATTTTTCGCCAGGCCTGACTTGGGTGCAAAATTTGGTGACTTTTTGGGCATGTTAAGGGGGGCAAAAAGGCCCTCACTTTGTCAGAAGAAAAATAATAATAATAATTAAAGCTGCAAGCAGCGATGAACGGGCCCTCGCACTCACGGCCACCGCCCCCCTTAAGCATATCAGAAATGACACCACCCACGACTTCCTATGTCAAACCATTCAAAAGTTATAGCAGAAAATCGGGACAACCAATCAGAAGAAGGGGCGGGGCTAATTAAGGCCAACGAAGCTTAAGAACTCAATACAGAGTCCAATGACACCACCCACGACTCTCTATGTCAAACCATTCCAAAGTTATAGCAGAAAATCGGGACAACCAATCAGAAGAAGGGGCGGGGCTAATTAAGGCCAACGAAGCTTAAGAACTCATTACAGAGTCCCATGATACCACCCACGACTCCCTATGTCAAACCATTAAAAAGTTATAGCAGAAAAAAGGGACAACCAATCAGAAGAAGGGGCGGGGCTAATTCTGGCCAATGAAGGTCAAGGACTCCATAAAGAATCTGATGACACCACCCAGGACTCTCTATGTCAAACCATTCCAATGTTATAGCAGAAAATCGGGACAACCAATCAGAAGAAGGGGCGGGGTTAATTAAGGCCAACGAAGCTTAAGGACTCATTACAGAGTCCCATGACACCACCCACAACTTCCTATGTCAAACCATTCAAAAGTTATGGCAGATAAAAGTATTCTAGGGGGCGCTGTTGAGCCGTTAGGCCACGCCCATTAATGCAAACCATGAAATATCAAATTTATCGCCAAGTCTGGCTTGCATGCAAAATTTTGTGACTTTTGGAGAACTATCAAATATGGACCAATCACATGAAGGGGGGGCGCGCCTTTTGGCGTCTAGCGTCGCCACAGTAACACTTTTGAAAGAGAAAAGTAATGCGTGTAGTCGCAGGATGTAGACGCACATTTTGATGTATAACACACCTGGGTGCACGTTACGGTTCGGGCTGAATTAACTGCCGAAGGAATGGCATAAGTTTCGCCAAAATGACACAATTTATTCAAAATGGCCGACATCCTGTTCGGTTTCGGCCATGGCTCCAAGAGACTTTTCTTTAAGTTGTGCCATGATACAGGTGTGTAGCGATTTTCGTGCATGTACGTCAAACCGTATTGTGGGGCTTGAGGCACAAAGTTTTCCGGGGGGCGCTGTTGAGCCATTTTGCCACGCCCATTAATGCAAACCATGAAATATCAAATTTATTGCCAGGCCTGGCTTGCATGCCAAATTTGGTGCCTTTTGGGGAACTATCAAATATGGACCAATCAGATGAAGGGGGGGTGCGCTTGTTGGCTTCTAGCGTCGCCACGGTAACACTTTTGAAAGAGAAAAGTAATGCGTGTAGTCGCAGGATGGAGACGCACATTTTGATGTATAACACATCTGGGTTCACAATACGGTTCGGGCTGAATTAACTCTCGAAGGAATGGCATATATTGCTCCAAAATTACGCAATTAATTCAGAATGTTCAAAATGGCCGACTTCCTGTTCGGTTTCGGCCATGGCGCCAAGAGACTTTTCTTTTAGTTGCGACATGATACAGGAGTGTACCAATTTTCGTTCATGTACATCAAACCGTATTATGGGGCTTGAGGCGCAAAGTTTTTTCTGTCTGAACCAACCAGATGAAGGGTGGGCGCGCTTTTTGGCGTCTAGCGTCGCCACGGTAACGCTTTTGAAAGAGAAAAGTAATGCGTGTAGTCGCAGGATGGAGACGCACATTTTGATGTATAACACACTTGGGTGCACGTTACGGTTCGGGCTGAATTAACTTTCGAAGGAATGGCATAAATTTCGCCAAAATGACACGATTAATTCAAAATGGCCGACTTCCTGTTCGGTTTCGGGCATGACGGCAAGAGACTTTTCTTTAAGTTGTCCCATGATACAGGTGTGTACCGATTTTCGTGCATGTACGTCAAACCGTATCGTGGGGCTTGAGGCACAAAGTTTTCAAGGGGGCGCTGTTGAGCCATTTTGCCACGCCCATTAATGCAAACCATGAAATATCAAATTTTTCGCCAGGCCTGACTTGGGTGCAAAATTTGGTGACTTTTTGGGCATGTTAAGGGGGCCAAAAAGGCCATCACTTTGTCAGAAGAAAAATAATAATAATATTAATAAAAATTCCTGCAAATACAATAGGGCCTTCGCACTGCAAGTGCTCGGGCCCTAATAATAATAATAATTAAAGCTGCAAGCAGCGATGAACGGGCCCTCGCACTCACGGCCACCGCCCCCCATAAGCATATCCGAAACGACACCACCCACGACTTCCTATGTCAAACCATTCAAAAGTTATAGCAGAAAAAAGGGACAACCAATCAGAAGAAGGGGCGGGGCTAATTCAGGCCAATGAAGGTCAAGGACTCCATACAGAATCTGATGACACCACCCACGACTCTCTATGTCAAACCATTCCAAAGTTATAGCAGAAAATCGGGACAACCAATCAGAAGAAGGGGCGGGGCTAATTAAGGCCAACTAAGCTTAAGGACTCATTACAGAGTCCCATGACACCACCCACAACTTCCTATGTCAAACCATTCAAAAGTTATGGCAGATAAAATTATTCTAGGGGGCGCTGTTGAGCTGTTAGGCCATGCCCATTAATGAAAACCATGAAATATCAAATTTATCGCCAAGTCTGACTTGCATGCAAAATTTGGTGACTTTTGGAGAACTATCAAATATGGACAATCACATGAAGGGGGGGCGCGCCTTTTGGCGTCTAGCGTTGCCACGGTAACACTTTTGAAAGAGAAAAGTAATGCGTGTAGTCGCAGGAAGTAGACGCACATTTTGATGTATAACACATCTGGGTGCACGTTACGGTTCGGGCCGTATTAATTCTCGAAGGAATGGCATATATTGCTCCAAAATTACGCGATTAATTCAGAATGTTCAAAATGGCCGACTTCCTGTTCGGTTTTGGCCATGGCGCCAAGAGACTTTTCTTTAAGTTGCGACATGATACAGGTGTGTACCGATTTTCGTTCATGTATGTCAAAGCGTATTATGGGGCTTGAGGCGCAAAGTTTTTTCGGTCTGAACCAATCAGATGAAGGGTGGGCGCGCTTTTTGGCGTCTAGCGTCGCCACGGTAACGCTTTTGAAAGAGAAAAGTAATGCGTGGTGTCGGAGGATGGAGACGCACATTTTGATGTATAACACACTTGGGGGCACGTTACGGTTCGGGCCTTATTAACTGCCGAAGGAAGGGCATAAATTGCGCCAAAATTACACAATTAATTCAAAATGGCCGACTTCATGTTCGGTTTCGGGCATGACGCCAAGAGACTTTTCTTTAAGTTGCCACATGATACAGGTGTGTACCGATTTTCGTGCATGTACGTCAAACCGTATCGTGGGGCTTGAGGCACAAAGTTTTCAAGGGGGCGCTGTTGAGCCATTTTGCCACGCCCATTAATGCAAACCATTAAATATCAAATTTTTCGCCAGGCCTGCCTTGAATGCAAAATTTGGTGACTTTTTGGGCACGTTTAGGGGGGCAAAAAGGCCTTCCTTTTGTCAGAAAAATAATAATAATAATAACGCGAAGAATTCCTACAGATACAATAGGGCCTTCGCACTGAAGGTGCTCGGGCCCTAATTAAAGCTGCAAGCAGCGATGAACGGGCCCTCGCACTCACGGCCACCGCCCCCCATAAGCATATCAGAAATGACACCACCCACGACATCCTATGTCAAACCATTAAAAAGTTATAGCAGAAAAAAGGGACAACCAATCAGAAGAAGGGGCGGGGCTAATTCAGGCCAATGAAGGTCAAGGACTCCATACAGAATCTGATGACACCACCCATGACTCTCTATGTCAAACCATTCCAAAGTTTTAGCAGAAAATCGGGACAACCAATCAGAAGAAGGGGCGGGGCTAATAAAGGCCAACGAAGCTTAAGAACTCAGCACAAAGTCCCATGACACCACCCACGACTTCCTATGTCAAACCATTACAAAGTTATAGCAGAAAAAAGGGACAACCAATCAGAAGAAGAGGCGGGGCTAATTCTGGCCAATGAAAGTCAAGGACTCCATAAAGAATCTGATGACACCACCCAGGACTCTCTATGTCAAACCATTTCAATGTTATAGCAGAAAATCGGGACAACCAATCAGAAGAAGGGGCGGGGCTAATTAAGGCCAACGAAGCTTAAGGACTCATTACAGAGTCCCATGACACCACCCACAACTTCCTATGTCAAACCATTCAAAAGTTATGGCAGATAAAAGTATTCTAGGGGGCGCTGTTGAGCCGTTAGGCCACGCCCATTAATGCAAACCATGAAATATCACATTTATTGCCAAGTCTGGCTTGCATGCAAAATTTGGTGACTTTTGGAGAACTATCAAATATGTACCAATCACATGAAGTGGGGGCGCGCCTTTTGGCGTCTAGCGTCGCCACAGTAACACTTTTGAAAGAGAAAAGTAATGCGTGGTGTCGCAGGATGTAGACGCACATTTTGATGTATAACACACCTGGGTGCACGTTACGGTTCGGGCTGAATTAACTGCCGAAGGAATGGCATAGATTTCGCCAAAATGACACAATTTATTCAAAATGGCCGACATCCTGTTCGGTTTCGGCCATGGCTCCAAGAGACCTTTCTTTAAGTTTTGCCATGATACAGGTGTGTAGCGATTTTCGTGCATGTACGTCAAACCGTATTGTGGGGCTTGAGGCACAAAGTTTTCCGGGGGGCGCTGTTGAGCCTTTTTTCCACGCCCATTAATGCAAACCATGAAATATCAAATTTATCGCCAGGCCTGGCTTGCATGCCAAATTTGGTGCCTTTTGGGGAACTATCAAATATGGACCAATCAGATGAAGAGGGGGTGCGCTTGTTGGCGTCTAGCGTCGCCACGGTAACACTTTTGAAAGAGAAAAGTAATGCGTGTAGTCGCAGGATGGAGACGCACATTTTGATGTATAACATATCTGGGTTCACGATACGGTTCGGGCTGAATTAACTCTCGAAGGAATTGCATGTATTGCTCCAAAATTACGCCATTAATTCAGAATGTTCAAAATGGTCGACTTCCTGTTCGGTTTCGGCCATGGCGCCAAGAGACTTTTCTTTTAGTTGCGACATGATACAGGAGTGTACCAATTTTCGTTCATGTACGTCAAACCGTATTATCGGGCTTGAGGCGCAAAGTTTTTTCTGTCTGAACCAATCAGATGAAGGGTGGGCACGCTTTTTGGCATCTAGCGTCGCCACTGTAACGCTTTCGAAAGAGAAAAGTAATGCGTGGGGTCGGAGGATGGAGACGCACATTTTGATGTATAACACACATGGGGGAACGTTATGGTTCGGGCTGAATTAACTTTCGAAGGAATGGCATAAATTTTGCCAAAATGACACAACTAATTCAAAATGGCCGACATCCTGTTCGGTTTCGGGCATGACCCCAAGAGACTTTTGTTTAAGTTGTCCCATGATACAGGTGTGTACCGATTTTCGTGCATGTATGTCAAACCGTATCGTGGGGCTTGAGGCACAAAGTTTTCAAGGAGGCGCTGTTGAGCCATTTTGCCACGCCCATTAATGCAAACCTTTAAATATCAAATTTTTCGCCAGGCCTGACTAGGGTGCAAAATTTGGTGACTTTTTGGGCATGTTAAGGGGGGCAAAAAGGCCTTCACTTTGTCAGGAAAATAATAATAATAATTAAAGCTGCAAGCAGCGATGAACGGGCCCTCGCACTCACGGCCACCGCCCCCCATAAGCATATCAGAAACGACACCACCCACGACTTCCTATGTCAAACCATTCAAAAGTTATAGCAGAAAAAAGGGACAACCAATCAGAAGAAGGGGTGGGGCTAATTCAGGCCAATGAAGGTCAAGGACTCCATACAGAATCTGATGACACCACCCACGACTCTCTATGTCAAACCATTCCAAAGTTATAGCAGAAAATCGGGACAACCAATCAGAAGAAGGGGCGGGGCTAATTTGCACCAATTATGGTCAAGGACTCAATACCGAGTCCGATGACACCACCCACGACTCTCTATGTCAAACCATTCAAAAGTTATAGCAGAAAAAAGTATTCTAGGGGGCGCTGTTGAGCCATTAGGCCACGCCCATTAATGCAAACCATGAAATATCAAATTTATCCCCAGGCCTGGCTTGGTGCAAAATTTGGTGACTTTTGGAGAACTATCAAATATGGACCAATCAGATGAATGGGGCGCACTTTTTGGCGTCGAGTGTTGCCACGTTAACGCTTTTGAATGAGAAAAGTAATGCGCGTCGTCGCAGGAAGGATACGCACATGTATATGTAAAAAAAAACACACAAATTGCTGAGAATAATCTTTGCATTGAGCTGGGATCGATCGCACGATCTCCCACACGAAAGACGGTGACATTACCGCTGAGCCACGAATCAGCTTGGCCGTTTTCTGACTGACTGACTTAGGAGATACCAACATAGCGATGTAATCTGAGTCCCGAATTGTTTTTTCGTAATTTTTAAAATATTTGTAAGATATAAATATTAGTAAAACCCCACTATTTGTTCTTTTGTGAATAGCATGTTCCAGTCTTTACTTCCTAGACACACACACTGCATGGAAGGGAGCGTTTGATTTATTGTTCACGTAATATTACTTTTATTTTTTCACAACCAAACCACGCACTTTATTTATGTCATTTGCACCGGGCAAGGACAAAAAATAAATGATTCCACCAAAATTCCAGAGATTTTTGTGGTTGGCTGACACATTACCAGCATATTTCAAATATGTCAAACCATTCAAAAGTTATAGTCAGAAAATATGGACAACCAATCAGAAGAAGGGGCGGGGCTAATTCAGGCCAACGAAGCTTAAGAACTCATTACAGAGTCCCATGACACCACCCACGACTTCCTATGTCAAACCATTAAAAAGTTATAGCAGAAAAAAGGGACAACCAATCAGAAGAAGGGGCGGGGCTAATTCAGGCCAATGAAGGTCAAGGACTCCATAAAGAATCTGATGACACCACCCACGACTTCCTATGTCAAACCATTCAAAAGTTATGGCAGAGAAAAGTTTTCTAGGGGGCGCTGTTGAGCCGTTAGGCCACGCCCATTAATGCAAACCATGAAATATCAAATTTATCGCCAAGTCTGGCTTGCATGCAAAATTTGGTGACTTTTGGGAAACTGCTGGGAATATTTCTGACGTCACCACATTACAGGGAGCTGATTGGTCGGGGGGCGGGGCCGTCATCACCCTACTCGCCACTGATTGGTCGGGGGGCGGGGCCGTCATAACCCTACTCGCCACCGATTGGTCGGGGGGCGGGGCCGTCATCACCCTCCGCGCCACTGATTGGTCGGGAGGCGGGGCCGTCATCACCCTACTCGCCACCGATTGGTCGGGGGGCGGGGCCGGCAGACGTTTGAATCAGGAAGCGGGAGTCAGCGCGAGAGCGACTGGCGGCTCGCGGCAATTTTATTATAAAAAAAGGACAACCAATCAGAAGAAGGGGCGGGGCTAATTCAGGCCAATGAAGTTCAAGGACTCCATAAAGAATCTGATGACACCACCCACGACTCTCTATGTCAAACCATTCAAAAGTTATAGCAGAAAATCGGGACAACCAATCAGAAGAAGGGGCGGGGCTAATTAAGGCCAACGAAGCTTAAGGACTCATTACAGAGTCCCATGACACCACCCACGACTCTCTATGTGAAACCATTCAAAAGTTATGGCAGAGAAAAGTATTCTAGGGGGCGCTGTTGAGCCGTTAGGCCACGCCCATTAATGCAAACCATGAAATATCACATTTATCGCCAGGCCTGGCTTGCATGCAAATTTTGGTGACTTTTGGAGAACTATCAAATATGGACCAATCAGATGAAGGGTGGGTGCGCTTTTTCGCGTCTAGCGTCGCCACGGTAACACTTTTGAAAGAGAAAAGTAATGCGTGGTGTCGCACGATGGAGACGCACATTTTGGTGTATAACACACCTGGGTGCACGTTACGGTTCGGGCTGAATTAACTGCCGAAGGAATGGCATAAATTGTGCCAAAATTACACAATTAATTCAAAATGGCTGACTTCCTGTTCGGTTTCGGCCATGGCTCCAAGAGACTTTTCTTTAAGTTGCGACATGATACAGGTGTGTACCGATTTTCGTGCATGTACGTCAAACCGTATTGTGGGGCTTGAGGCACAAAGTTTTCCGGGGGGCGCTGTTGAGCCATTTTGCCACGACCATTAATGCAAACCATGAAATATCAAATTTATCGCCAGGCCTGGCTTGCATGCCAAATTTGGTGCCTTTTGGGGAACTATCAAATATGGACCAATCAGATGAAGGGGGGGTGCGCTTGTTGGCGTCTAGCATCGCCACGGTAACGCTTTCGAAAGAGAAAAGTAATGCGTGTAGTCGCAGGATGGAGACGCACATTTTGATGTATAACACATCTGGGTTCACGATACGGTTCGGGCTGAATTAACTCTCGAAGGAATGGCATATATTGCTCCAAAATTACGCAATTAATTCAGAATGTTCAAAATGCCCGACTTCCTGTTCGGTTTCGGCCATGGCGCCAAGAGACTTTTCTTTTAGTTGCGACATGATACAGGTGTGTACCGATTTTCGTTCATGTACGTCAAACCGTATTATGGGGCTTGAGGCACAAAGTTTTTTCTGTTGAACCAATCAGATGAAGGGTGGGCGCGCTTTTTGGCGTCTAGCGCCGCCACGGTAACGCTTTTGAAAGAGAAAAGTAATGCGTGTTGTCGCAGGATGGAGACGCACATTTTGATGTATAACACACTTGGGGGCACGTTACGGTTCGGGCTGAATTAACTTTCGAAGGAATGGCATAAATTTCGCCAAAATGACACGACTAATTCAAAATGGCCGATATCCTGTTCGGTTTCGGGCATGACCCCAAGAGACTTTTGTTTAAGTTGTCCCATGATACAGGTGTGTACTGATTTTCGTGCATGTACGTCAAATCGTATCGTGGGGCTTGAGGCACAAAGTTTTCTGGGGGGCGCTGTTGAGCCATTTTGCCACGCCCATTAATGCAAACCTTTAAATATCAAATTTTTCGCCAGGCCTGACTTGGGTGCAAAATTTGGTGACTTTTTGGGCATGTTAAGGGGGGCAAAAAGGCCATCACTTTGTCAGAAGAAAAATAATAATAATTAAAGCTGCAAGCAGCGATGAACGGGCCCTCGCACTCACGTCCACCGCCCCCCATAAGCATATCAGAAATGACACCACCCACGACTCTCTATGTCAAACCATTCAAAAGTTATAGCAGAAAAAAGGAACCACCAATCAGAAGAAGGGGCAGGGCTAATTCAGGCCAATGAAGGTCAGGGACTCCATACAGAGTCTGATGACACCACCCACGACTCTCTATGTCAAAGCTTTCAAAAGTTATGGCAGAAAATCGGGACAACCAATCGGAAGAAGGGGCGGGGCTAATTCAGGCCAATGAAGGTTAAGGACTCAATACCGAGTCCCATGACACCACCCACGATTCTTTATGTCAAACCATTCAAATGTTATGGCAGAGAAAAATATTCTAGGGGGCGCTGTTGAGCCGTTAGGCAACGTCCATTAATGCAAACCATGAAATATCAAATGTATCACCAGGCCTGGCTTGAATGCAAAATCTGGTGACTTTGGTGACAAAAATTGCTCACAAAAAATTCAGAATTCAGCCAGGCTCGAACTCTCAACCTCAGGAACCAAAGACCCCAATGATCTGGCTGAGCTACAGGTCAGCTCAGGTACTGCTGTGACTTACTGGCTTATGAGAGACCAAAATAGCGATAAAATATCTGGAACCATTTTTTCCTAATTTTAAAAATATTTGTAAGGTATAAATATTAGTAAAACACTATGTTTTATATTATTACTTTTTCTGTAACCATTCAACCAAGGTTCTAACCGGGCTGAGCACTGGACTATTTCTGACGTAACCACATTACAACAGCTGATTGGTCGGGGGGCGGGGCCGTCATCACCCTACTCGCCACTGATTGGTCGGGGGGCGGGGCCGTCATCACCCTACTCGCCACTGATTGGTCGGGGGGCGGGGCCGGCATACGTTTGAATCAGGAAGCGGGAGTCAGCGCGAGAGCATGACGCCATATTACAGGCAGCTGATTGGTGGGGGAGCGGGGCCGTCATCACCCTACTGATTGGTCGGGGGGCGGGGCCGGCAGACGTTTGAATCAGGAAGCGGGAGTCAGCGCGAGAGCATGACACCATATTACAGGCAGCTGATTGGTCGGGGAGCGGGGCCGTCATCACCCTACTCGCCACTGATTGGTCGGGGGGCGGGGCCGTCATCACCATACTCGCCACTGATTGGTCGGGGGGCGGGGCCGTCATCACCCTACTCGCCACTGATTGGTCGGGGGGCGGGGCCGTCATCACCCTATTCGCCACTGATTGGTCGGGGGGCGGGGCCAGCAGACGTTTGAATCAGGAAGCGGGACTCTCTATGTCAAACCATTCCAAAGTTATAGCAGAAAATCGGGACAACCAATCAGAAGAAGGGGCGGGGCTAATTAAGGCCAACGAAGCTTAAGAACTCATTACAGAGTCCCATGACACCACCCACGACTTCCTATGTCAAACCATTAAAAAGTTATAGCAGAAAAAAGGGACAACCAATCAGAAGAAGAGGCGGGGCTAATTCTGGCCAACGAAGCTTAAGAAGTCAGTACAATGTCCCATGACACCACCCACGACTTCCTATGTCAAACCATTCAAAAGTTATGGCAGATAAAAGTATTCTAGGGGGCGCTGTTGAGCCGTTAGGCCACGCCCATTAATGCAAACCATGAAATATCAAATTTATCGCCAAGTCTGGCTTGCATGCAAAATTTGGTGACTTTTGGAGAACTATCAAATATGGACCAATCACATGAAGGGGGGGCGCGCCTTTTGGCGTCTAGCGTCGCCACGGTAACACTTTTGAAAGAGAAAAGTAATGCGTGGTGTCGCAGGATGTAGACGCACATTTAGATGTATAACACACCTGGGTGCACGTTACGGTTCGGGCTGAATTAACTGCCGAAGGAATGGCATAAATTGCGCCAAAGTGACACGATTAATTCAAAATGGCCGACTTCCTGTTCGGTTTCGGGCATGACGCCAAGAGACTTTTCTTTAAGTTGTCCCATGATACAGGTGTGTACCGATTTTCGTGCATGTACGTCAAACCGTATCGTGGGGCTTGAGGCACAAAGTTTTCAAGGGGGCGCTGTTGAGCCATTTTACCACGCCCATTAATGCAAACCATTAAATATCAAATTTTTCGCCAGGCCTGACTTGGGTGCAAAATTTGGTGACTTTTTGGGCATGTTAAGGGGGGCAAAAAGGCCATCACTTTGTCAGAAGAAAAAAAAAAATAATAATAATAATAATAATAAAAATTCCTGCAAATACAATAGGGCCTTCGCACTGCAAGTGCTCGGGCCCTAATAATACTAATAAAAATTCCTGCAAATACAATAGGGCCTTCGCACTGCAAGTGCTCGGGCCCTAATAATAATAATAATAAAAATTCCTGCAAATACAATAGGGCCTTCGCACTGCAAGTGCTCGGGCCCTAATAATAATAAAAATTCCTGCAAATACAATAGGGCCTTCGCACTGAAGGTGCTCGGGCCCTAATAATAATTAAAGCTGCAAGCAGCGATGAACGGGCCCTCGCACTCACGGCCACCGCCCCCCATAAGCATATCAGAAAAGACACCACCCACGACTTCCTATGTCAAACCATTCAAAAGTTATAGCAGAAAAAAGGGACAACCAATCAGAAGAAGGGGCGGGGCTAATTCAGGCCAATGAAGGTCAAGGACTCCATACAGAATCTGATGACACCACCCACGACTCTCTATGTCAAACCATTCCAAAGTTATAGCAGAAAATCGGGACAACCAATCAGAAGAAGGGGCGGGGCTAATTAAGGCCAACGAAGCTTAAGAACTCATTACAGAGTCCCATGACACCACCCAAGACTTCCTATGTCAAACTATTCAAAAGTTATAGCAGAAAAAAGGGACAACCAATCAGAAGAAGGGGCGGGGCTAATTTAGGCCAATGAAGGTCAAGGACTCCATAAAGAATCTGATGACCCCACCCACGACTCCCTATGTCAAACCATTCCAAAGTTATAGCAGAAAATCGGGACAACCAATCAGAAGAAGGGGCGGGGCTAATTAAGGCCAACGAAGCTTAAGGACTCATTACAGAGTCCCATGACACCACCCACAACTTCCTATGTCAAACCATTCAAAAGTTATGGCAGATAAAAGTATTCTAGGGGGTGCTGTTGAGCCGTTAGGCCACGCCCATTAATGCAAACCATGAAATATCAAATTTATCACCAAGTCTGGCTTGCGTGCAAAATTTGGTGACTTTTGGAGAACTATCAAATATGGACCAATCACATGAAGGGCGGGCGCGCCTTTTGGCGTCTAGCGTCGCCACGGTAACACTTCTGAAAGAGAAAAGTAATGCGTGGTGTTGCAGGATGTAGACGCACATTTTGATGTATAACACACCTGGGTGCACGTTACGGTTCGGGCTGAATTAACTGCCGAAGGAATGGCATAAATTTCGCCAAAATGACACAATTTATTCAAAATGGCCGACATCCTGTTCGGTTTGGGCCATGGCTCCAAGAGACTTTTCTTTAAGTTGTGCCATGATACAGGTGTGTAGCGATTTTCGTGCATGTACGTCAAACCGTATTGTGGGGCTTGAGGCACAAAGTTTTCCGGGGGGCGCTGTTGAGCCATTTTGCCACGCCCATTAATGCAAACCATGAAATATCAAATTTATCGCCAGGCCTGGCATGCATGCCAAATTTGGTGCCTTTTGGGGAACTATCAAATATGGACCAATCAGATGAAGGGGGGGTGCGCTTGTTGGCGTCTAGCGTCGCCACGGTAACACTTTTCAAAGAGAAAAGTAATGCGTGTAGTCGCAGGATGGAGACGCACATTTTGATGTATAACACACCTGGGTTCACGATACGGTTCGGGCTGAATTAACTCTCGAAGGAATGGCATAAATTGCGCCAAAGTGACACGATTAATTCAAAATGGCCGACTTCCTGTTCGGTTTCAGGCATGACGCCAAGAGACTTTTCTTTATGTTGTCCCATGATACACATGTGTACCGATTTTCGTGCATGTACGTCAAACCGTATCGTGGGGCTTGAGGCACAAAGATTTCAAGGGGGCGCTGTTGAGCCATTTTACCACGCCCATTAATGCAAACCATTAAATATCAAATTTTTCGCCAGGCCTGACTTGGGTGCAAAATTTGGTGACTTTTTGGGCATGTTAAGGGGGGCAAAAAGGCCATCACTTTGTCAGAAGAAAAAAAAAAATAATAATAATAATAATAATTAAAGCTGCAAGCAGCGATGAACGGGCCCTCGCACTCACGGCCACCGCCCCCATAAGCATATCAGAAATGACACCACCCACGACTTCCTATGTCAAACCATTCAAAAGATATAGCAGAAAAAAGGGACAACCAATCAGAAGAAGGGGCGGGGCTAATTCAGGCCAATGAAGGTCAAGGACTCCATACAGAATCTGATGATACCACCCACGACTCTCTATGTCAAACCATTCAAAAGTTATAGCAGAAAATCGGGACAACCAATCCGAAGAAGGGGCGGGGCTAATTTTCACCAATTATGGTCAAGGACTCAATACCGAGTCCCATGACACCACCCACGACTCTTTATGTCAAACCTTTCAAAAGTTATGGCAGAGAAAATTATTCTAGGGGGCGCTGTTGAGCCGTTAGGCCACGCCCATTAATGCAAACCATGAAATATCAAATTTATCGCCAGGCCAGGCTTGCGTGCAAAATTTGGTGACTTTTGGAGAACTATCAAATATGGACCAATCAGATGAAGGGGGGCACGCTTTTTGGCGTCTAGCGTCGCCACGGTCAAGGCCGCCTTAATGCACGGGCTTACCTGGGCTGAAGCCCAGGGGCCCACCAACTTCAGGGGCCTATCATTTTGGGGTCATGATGAGCTGAAAAAGTCATATTGTTTTGTAACTTGTCAGGTTTCCTGTCAATCACTCTATACGCACGTTACGGGCTGCTGATTGATCCAAATTACGAGTGACCCACGTGGGCCCCGCAGCCTGTTGGGGGCCTTAGGCCATGGGTGACCAATCAGAGTGTGTTGGGGTGCGTCCCGCTATGATTGATTGACAGTTGCAAAATGTCGGGGAAGTGTAAAAGCGGAGCCCAGAAAATAAAAAAGACGGTAGAAAAAGAGATTCGTGAAAAAGAGTTGCTTAAAAGCATTCCGAAGCTAACAGGATTTTTTTAAACCTGTTGCTGGTGATGGACCAAGCGGGGGAAACTCAACCCACCCACCGGAGGAAGCGGAGAAGGCGCACCGATGGACGTAGGAGAGGAGCGGTCTCCCGCCCGCAGTGGGGGGGAGGAGGAGGAGGAGTTGGGGTCCCGGGTCACACGAACCCCAGAGAGGACCAGGCTGCAGACCAGGCACGGCCCAAGTCAGATGACCCTTATAACAGCGACCCGGGCCGCTGGGGAAACAGCGTTTACGTGAATGTGCGCGCCTACTGGGTGACAATGGGACCGGAGTCCCGTCAAAATAAAGATGCGGACAAATCGGCATCGGAACGCCAATATAAGCAGCAGAGAAGATTTTTCTCATTTCAAACGCAAACTCAGTAACTTCTCCAAACTGGGCTTGGTGAAATATAGACTCGAGTCAGTCATCTCACACTGATTGAGCATGACATCCTGCGTGATCTGGATTTTAAGGACATTATCAAAGAAGACCAGGCGAAAGCACTTCTAAAAAGGTAGGAAAGTGCTGTATTAATTGCTAGCTGGTGCAGGTTTTAAATTGTTGTGGTTGTGCAGTGAAATTCATACCGTATTTGCTTAGATGTTTGGCATTATACTCAAAATCTTCCATAATGTTTCATCTATACCTGGCTGGCATTAAGCCATGCTGCTATCCATGGTGCTGAATGTGTGCGTGTGTGTGTGCAGGTGCATGTGATTGGTTCACAAGGCCCGCCGAGGCCAGAGAGGGGGGGGGGGGGGACTGTTATATGTTAATATATATATATGTTGTTATATATGTTATATGTTTCTTTACAGTCCATGGTTAAACCTGAACATGGAACTTTATTTGCATCACAGACCTTACTGTGCAGGTTTGGTTCAACATTATTTCTGTGTCCAGTCCAGCTGTCAGTTCAGCAGCAGTCTGTATTTTACAGTTCTGATAAAAAGTGGAAGTGATCCCAAAAATACAGCTTTACTGTGTGTTAATTATATTATATGTAAACTTTCACACATCCTGGTTTGCTGTGTGTGGTTGTTATAAAAAGTGTATTTTGTGTTTATACTCAAGTGGGCTCAGTGATACGTTAATCAAAATATGATTTTTTTATAATAAGACTATGTAAGTCGAGGGGCTGGGGGGCCTACAAAACCTCTTAGCCCCAGGGCCTATCATTAGGTTAAGGCGGCTCTGGCCACGGTAACACTTTTGAAAGAGAAAAGTAATGCGCGTAGTCGCAAGATGAAGACGCACATTTCGATGTATAACACACCTGGGTGCACGTTACGGTTCGGGCCGTATTAATTGCCGAAAGAAGGGCATAAATTGCACCAAAATTACACAATTAATTCAAAATGGCCGACTTCCTGTTCGGTTTTGGCCATGGCGCCAAGAGACTTTTCTTTAAGTCGCGACATGATACAGGTGTGTACCGATTTTCGTGCATGTACGTCAAACCGTATTGTGGGGCTTGAGGCACAAAGTTTTCCGGGGGGCGCTGTTGAGCCATTTTTCCACGCCCATTAATACAAACCATGAAATATCAAATTTATCGCCAGGCCTGCCTTGCATGCAAAATTTGGTGACTTTTGGGGAACTATCAAATATGGACCAATCAGATGAAGGGGGGGTGCGCTTGTTGGCGTCTAGCGTCGCCACGGTAACACTTTTGAAAGAGAAAAGTAATGCGCGTAGTCGCAGGATGGAGACGCACATTTTGATGTATAACACACCTGGGTGCATGTTACGGTTCGGGCCGTATTAATTCTCGAAGGAATGGCTCATATTGCTCCAAAATTACGCGATTAATTCAGAATGTTCAAAATGGCCGACTTCCTGTTCGGTTTCGGCCATGGCGCCAAGAGACTTTTCTTTAAGTTGCGACATGATACAGGTGTGTACCGATTTTCGTTCATGTACGTCAAACCGTATTATGGGGCTTGAGGCGCAAAGTTTTTTCTGTCTGAACCAACCAGATGACGGGTGGGCGCGCTTGTTGGCGTCTAGCGTCGCCACGGTAACGCTTTTGAAAGAGAAAAGTAATGCGCATAGTCGCAGGATGGAGACGCACGTTTTGATGTATAACACACCTGGGTGCACGTTACGGTTCGGGCCGTATTAACTGCCGAAGGAATGGCATAAATTGCGCCAAAGTGACACGATTAATTCAAAATGGCTGACTTCCTGTTCGGTTTCGGCCATGGCGCCAAGAGACTTTTCTTTAAGTTGTGTACTGATACAGGTGTGTAGCGATTTTTTTGCATGTACGTCAAACCGTATTGTGGGGCTTGAGGCACAAAGTTTTCCAGGGGGCGCTGTTGAGCCATTTTGCCACGCCCATTAATGTAAACCATTAAATATCAAATTTTTCGCCAGGCCTGACTTGCATGCAAAATTTGGTGACTTTTTGGGCACGTTTAGGGGGGCAAAAAGGCCCTCCTTTCGTCAGAAGAAAAAAGAAAGAAAAAAGAAAAATTCCTACAGATACAATAGGGCCTTCGCACTGAAGGTGCTCGGGCCCTAATAATTAAAGCTGCAAGCAGCAATGAACGGGCCCTCGCACTCACGGCCACCGCCCCCCCTAAGCATATCAGAAACGACACCACCCACGACTTCCTATGTCAAACCATTCAAAAGTTATAGCAGAAAAAAGGGACAACCAATCAGAAGAAGGGGCGGGGCTAATTCAGGCCAACGAAGCTTAAGAACTTATTACAGAGTCCCATGACACCACCCACAACTTCCTATGTCAAACCATTCAAAAGTTATGGCAGAGAAAAGTATTCTAGGGGGCGCTGTTGAGCCGTTAGGCAACGCCCATTAATGCAAACCATGAAATATCAAATTTATCGCCAAGTCTGTCTTGCATGCAAAATTTGGTGGCTTTTGGAGAACTATCAAATATGGACCAATCAGATTTCAAAATGGCCGACTTCCTGTTCGGTTTCGGCCATGGCTCCAAGAGAATTTTCTTTAAGTTGTGCCATGATACAGGTGTGTAGCGATTTTCGTGCATGTACGTCAAACCGTATTGTGGGGCTTGAGGCACAAAGTTTTCAAGGGGGCGCTTTTGAGCCATTTTACCACGCCCATTAATGCAAACCATGAAATATCAAATTTATCGCCAGGCCGGTCTTGCATGCCAAATTTGGTGCCTTTTGGGGAACTATCAAATATGGACCAATCAGATGAAGGGGAGGTGCGCTTGTTGGTGTCTAGCGTCGCCACGGTAACACTTTTGAAAGAGAAAAGTAATGCGTTTAGTCGCAGGATGGAGACGCACATTTTGATGTATGACACACCTGGGTGCACGTTATGGTTCGGGCTGAATTAATTCTCGAAGGAATGGCATATATTGCTCCAAAATTACAGGATTAATTCAGAATGTTCAAAATGGCCGACTTCCTGTTCCGTTTCGGCCATAGCGCCAAGAGACTTTTCTTTAAGTTGCGACATGATACAGGTGTGTACCGATTTTCGTTCATGTACGTCAAAACGTATTATGGGGCTTGAGGCGCAAAGTTTTTTCTGTCTGAACCAATCAGATGAAGGGTGGGCGCGCTTTTTGGCGTCTAGCGTCGCCACGGTAACGCTTATGAAAGACAAAAGTAATGCGTGGTGTCGCAGGATGGAGACGCACATTTTGATGTATAACACACTTGGGGGCACGTTACGGTTCGGGCTGAATTAACTTTCGAAGGAATGGCATAACTTTCGCCAAAATGACACGATTAATTCAAAACGGCCGACATCCTGTTCGGTTTCGGGCATGACGCCAAGAGACTTTTCTTTAAGTTGCCCCATGATACAGGTGTGCACCGATTTTCGTGCATGTACGTCAAACCGTATCGTGGGGCTTGAGGCACAAAGTTTTCAAGGGGGCGCTGTTGAGCCATTTTGCCACGCCCATTAATGCAAACCATTAAATATCAAATTTTTCGCCAGACCTGACTTGGGTGCAAAATTTGGTGACTTTTTGGGCATGTTAAGGGGGGCAAAAAGGCCATCACTTTGTCAGAAGAAAAAAAAAAATAATAATAATTAAAGCTGCAAGCAGCGATGAACGGGCCCTCGCACTCACGTCCACCGCCCCCCATAAGCATATCAGAAATGACACCACCCACGACTCTCTATGTCAAACCATTCAAAAGTTATAGCAGAAAAAAGGAACCACCAATCAGAAGAAGGGGCAGGGCTAATTCAGGCCAATGAAGGTCAGGGACTCCATACAGAGTCTGATGACACCACCCACGACTCTCTATGTCAAAGCTTTCAAAAGTTATGGCAGAAAATCGGGACAACCAATCGGAAGAAGGGGCGGGGCTAATTCAGGCCAATGAAGGTTAAGGACTCAATACCGAGTCCCATGACACCACCCACGATTCTTTATGTCAAACCATTCAAATGTTATGGCAGAGAAAAGTATTCTAGGGGGCGCTGTTGAGCCGTTAGGCAACGTCCATTAATGCAAACCATGAAATATCAAATGTATCACCAGGCCTGGCTTGAATGCAAAATCTGGTGACTTTGGTGACAAAAATTGCTCACAAAAAATTCAGAATTCAGCCAGGCTCGAACTCTCAACCTCAGGAACCAAAGACCCCAATGATCTGGCTGAGCTACATGTCAGCTAAGGTACTGCTGTGACTTACTGGCTTATGAGAGACCAAAATAGCGATAAAATATCTGGAACCATTTTTTCCTAATTTTAAAAATATTTGTAAGGTATAAATATTAGTAAAACACTATGTTTTATATTATTACTTTTTCTGTAACCATTCAACCAAGGTTCTAACCGGGCTGAGCACTGGACTATTTCTGACGTAACCACATTACAACAGCTGATTGGTCGGGGGGCGGGGCCGTCATCACCCTACTCGCCACTGATTGGTCGGGGGGCGGGGCCGTCATCACCCTACTCGCCACTGATTGGTCGGGGGGCGGGGCCGGCATACGTTTGAATCAGGAAGCGGGAGTCAGCGCGAGAGCATGACGCCATATTACAGGCAGCTGATTGGTGGGGGAGCGGGGCCGTCATCACCCTACTGATTGGTCGGGGGGCGGGGCCGGCAGACGTTTGAATCAGGAAGCGGGAGTCAGCGCGAGAGCATGACACCATATTACAGGCAGCTGATTGGTCGGGGAGCGGGGCCGTCATCACCCTACTCGCCACTGATTGGTCGGGGGGCGGGGCCGTCATCACCATACTCGCCACTGATTGGTCGGGGGGCGGGGCCGTCATCACCCTACTCGCCACTGATTGGTCGGGGGGCGGGGCCGTCATCACCCTATTCGCCACTGATTGGTCGGGGGGCGGGGCCAGCAGACGTTTGAATCAGGAAGCGGGACTCTCTATGTCAAACCATTCCAAAGTTATAGCAGAAAATCGGGACAACCAATCAGAAGAAGGGGCGGGGCTAATTAAGGCCAACGAAGCTTAAGAACTCATTACAGAGTCCCATGACACCACCCACGACTTCCTATGTCAAACCATTAAAAAGTTATAGCAGAAAAAAGGGACAACCAATCAGAAGAAGAGGCGGGGCTAATTCTGGCCAACGAAGCTTAAGAAGTCAGTACAATGTCCCATGACACCACCCACGACTTCCTATGTCAAACCATTCAAAAGTTATGGCAGATAAAAGTATTCTAGGGGGCGCTGTTGAGCCGTTAGGCCACGCCCATTAATGCAAACCATGAAATATCAAATTTATCGCCAAGTCTGGCTTGCATGCAAAATTTGGTGACTTTTGGAGAACTATCAAATATGGACCAATCACATGAAGGGGGGGCGCGCCTTTTGGCGTCTAGCGTCGCCACGGTAACACTTTTGAAAGAGAAAAGTAATGCGTGGTGTCGCAGGATGTAGACGCACATTTAGATGTATAACACACCTGGGTGCACGTTACGGTTCGGGCTGAATTAACTGCCGAAGGAATGGCATAAATTGCGCCAAAGTGACACGATTAATTCAAAATGGCCGACTTCCTGTTCGGTTTCGGGCATGACGCCAAGAGACTTTTCTTTAAGTTGTCCCATGATACAGGTGTGTACCGATTTTCGTGCATGTACGTCAAACCGTATCGTGGGGCTTGAGGCACAAAGTTTTCAAGGGGGCGCTGTTGAGCCATTTTACCACGCCCATTAATGCAAACCATTAAATATCAAATTTTTCGCCAGGCCTGACTTGGGTGCAAAATTTGGTGACTTTTTGGGCATGTTAAGGGGGGCAAAAAGGCCATCACTTTGTCAGAAGAAAAAAAAAATAATAATAATAATAATAATAAAAATTCCTGCAAATACAATAGGGCCTTCGCACTGCAAGTGCTCGGGCCCTAAAAATTCCTGCAAATACAATAGGGCCTTCGCACTGCAAGTGCTCGGGCCCTAATAATAAAAATTCCTGCAAATACAATAGGGCCTTCGCACTGCAAGTGCTCGGGCCCTAATAATAAAAATTCCTGCAAATACAATAGGGCCTTCGCACTGCAAGTGCTCGGGCCCTAATAAAAATTCCTGCAAATACAATAGGGCCTTCGCACTGCAAGTGCTCGGGCCCTAATAATAATAATAATTAAAGCTGCAAGCAGCGATGAACGGGCCCTCGCACTCACGTCCACCGCCCCCCATAAGCATATCAGAAATGACACCACCCACGACTCTCTATGTCAAACCATTCAAAAGTTATAGCAGAAAAAAGGAACAACCAATCAGAGGAAGGGGCGGGGCTAATTCAGGCCAATGAAGGTGAAGGACTCATTACAGAGTCCCATGACACCACCCACAACTTCCTATGTCAAACCATTCAAAAGTTATGGCAGAGAAAAGTATTCTAGGGGGCGCTGTTGAGCCGTTAGGCCACGCCCATTAATGCAAACCATGAAATATCAAATTTATCGCCAAGCCTGCCTTGCATGCAAAATTTGGTGACTTTTGGAGAACTATCAAATATGGACCAATCAGATGAAGGGGACGAGCGCTTTTTCACGTCTAGCGTCGCCACGGTAACACTTTTGAAAGAGAAAAGTAATGTGCGTCGTCGCAGGAAAGAGACGCACATCTTGATAAAAAAAAACACAAAAATTTGCTTACAAAATTTTCGGCATACAGCCTTGAAAGAGAAAAGTAATGTGCGTCGTCGCAGGAAAGAGACGCACATCTTGATGTAAAAAAAAACACAAAATTTGCTTACAAAAATTTCAGCATCCTGCCAGGCTCGAACTCCCAACCACCGGCACCAAAGACCGCAATGATCTGGTTGAGCTATATCTCAGCTGATACCTCACATTGACTTACTGGCTTAGGAGAGACCAAGATAGCGATATAATGTCTGGAACCTTTTTTTCCTAATTTTTTAAATATTTGTAAGGTATAAATATTAGTAAAACACTACTATTTTATTATTACTTTTTCTGTAACCATTCAACCGCGGTTCTAACCGGGCTGAGCACGGGACTATTTCTAACGTCACCACATTACAACAGCTGATTGGTCGGGGGGCGGGGCCGTCATCACCCTACTCGCCACTGATTGGTCGGGGGGCGGGGCCGTCATCACCCTACTCGCCACTGATTGGTCGGGGGGCGGGGCCGGCAGACGTTTGAATCAGGAAGCGGGAGTCAAACCATTAAAAATTCATAGCAGAAAAAAGGGACAACCAATCAGAAGAAGGGGCGGGGCTAATTAAGGCCAACGAAGCTTAAGGACTCATTACTGAGTCCCATGACACCACCCACAACTTCCTATGTCAAACCATTCATAAGTTATGGCAGATAAAAGTATTCTAGGGGGCGCTGTTGAGCCGTTAGGCCACGCCCATTAATGCAAACCATTAAATATCAAATGTATCACCAGGCCTGGTTTGCATGCAAAATTTGGTGACTTTTGGAGAACTATCAAATATGGACCAATCAGATGAAGGGGACGAGCGCTTTTTCACGTCTAGCGTCGCCACGGTAACACTTTTGAAAGAGAAAAGTAATGTGCGTCGTCGCAGGAAAGAGACGCACATCTTGATGTAAAAAAAACACAAAATTTGCTTACAAAAATTTCAGCATCCTGCCAGGCTCGAACTCCCAACCACCGGCACCAAAGATCGCAATGATCTGGTTGAGCTATATCTCAGCTGATACCTCACATTGACTTACTGGGTTAGGAGAGACCAAGATAGCGATATAATATCTGGAACCTTTTTTTCTTAATTTTTTAAATATTTGTAAAGTATAAATATTAGTAAAACACTACTATTTTATTATTACTTTTTCTGTAACAATTCTACCGCGGTTCTAACCGGGCTGAGCACGGGACTATTTCTAACGTCACCACATTACAACAGCTGATTGGTCGGGGGGCGGGGCCGTCATCACCCTACTCGCCACTGATTGGTCGGGGGGCGGGGTCGTCATCACCCTACTCGCCACTGATTGGTCGGGGGGCGGGGCCGGCAGACGTTTGAATCAGGAAGCGGGAGTCAAACCATTAAAAAGTTATAGCAGAAAAAAGGGACAACCAATCAGAAGAAGGGGCGGGGCTAATTAAGGCCAACGAAGCTTAAGGACTCATTACTGAGTCCCATGACACCACCCACAACTTCCTATGTCAAACCATTCAAAAGTTATGGCAGATAAAAGTATTCTAGGGGGCGCTGTTGAGCCGTTAGGCCACGCCCATTAATGCAAACCATGAAATATCAAATGTATCGCCAAGTCTGACTTGCATGCAAAATTTGATTACTTTTGGAGAACTATCAAATATGGACCAATCACAT
Organism: Cololabis saira; assembly: GCF_033807715.1. Lineage (NCBI taxonomy): Eukaryota > Metazoa > Chordata > Actinopteri > Beloniformes > Belonidae > Cololabis > Cololabis saira. The sequence continues at coordinate 22,187 of NW_026906351.1, read as the reverse complement.
GAAGGGGGGGGCGCGCCTTTTGGCGTCTAGCGTCGCCACGGTAACACTTTTGAAAGAGAAAAGTAATGCGTGTAGTCCCAGGATGGAGACGCACATTTTGATGTATAACACTGGGTGCACATTACGGTTCGGGCCGTATTAATTGCCGAAGGAATGGCATAAATTGCGCCAAAATTACACAATTAATTCAAAATGGCCGACTTCCTGTTCGGTTTCGGCCATGGCTCCAAGAGACTTTTCTTGAAGTTGTGCCATGATACAGGTGTGTAGCGATTTTCGTGCATGTACGTCAAACCGTATCGTGGGGCTTGAGGCACAAAGGTTTCCGGGGGGCGCTGTTGAGCCATTTTGGCACGCCCATTAATGTAAACCATAAAATATCAAATTTACCGCCAGGCCTGGCTTGCATGCCAAATTTGGTGCCTTTTGGGGAACTATCAAATATGGACCAATCAGATGAAGGGGGGGTGCGCTTGTTGGCGTCTAGCGTCGCCACGGTAACACTTTTGAAAGAGAAAAGTAATGCGTGTAGTCGCAGGATGGAGACGCACATTTTGTTGTATAACACATCTGGGTGCACGATACGGTTCGGGCCGTATTAATCCTCGAAGGAATGGCATATATTGCTCCAAAATTATGCGATTAATTCAGAATGTTCAAAATGGCCGACTTCCTGTTCGGTTTCGGCCATGGCGCCAAGAGACTTTTCTTTAAGTTGCGACATGATACAGGTGTGTACCGATTTTCGTTCATGTACGTCAAAGCGTATTATGGGGCTTGAGGCGCAAAGTTTTTTCGGTCTGAACCAATCAGATGAAGGGTGGGCGCGCTTTTTGTCGTCTAGCGTCGCCACGGTAACGCTTTTGAAAGAGAAAAGTAATGCGTGGTGTCGGAGGATGGAGACGCACATTTTGATGTATAACACACTTGGGGGCACGTTACGGTTCGGGCCGTATTAACTGCCGAAGGAAGGGCATAAATTGCGCCAAAATTACACAATTAATTCAAAATGGCCGACTTCCTGTTCGGTTTCGGGCATGGCTCCAAGAGACTTTTCTTGAAGTTGTGCCATGATACAGGTGTGTAGCGATTTTCGTGCATGTACGTCAAACCGTATCGTGGGGCTTGAGGCACAAAGTTTTCAAGGGGGCGCTGTTGAGCCATTTTGCCACGCCCATTAATGCAAACCATTAAATATCAAATTTTTCGCCAGGCCTGCCTTGCATGCAAAATTTGGTGACTTTTTGGGCACGTTTAGGGGGGCACAAAGGCCCTCCTTTCGTCAGAAAAATAATAATAATAATAATTAAAGCTGCAAGCAGCGATGAACGGGCCCTCGCACTCACGTCCACCGCCCCCCATAAGTATATCAGAAATGACACCACCCACGACTCTCTATGTCAAACCATTCAAAAGTTATAGCAGAAAAAAGGAACCACCAATCAGAAGAAGGGGCAGGGCTAATTCAGGCCAATGAAGGTCAGGGACTCCATACAGAGTCTGATGACACCACCCACGACTCTCTATGTCAAAGCATTCAAAAGTTATGGCAGAAAATCGGGACAACCAATCAGAAGAAGGGGCGGGGCTAATTCAGGCCAATGAAGGTCAAGGACTCAATACCGAGTCCCATGACACCACCCACGACTCTTTATGTCAAACCATTCAAAAGTTATGGCAGAGAAAAGTATTCTAGGGGGCGCTGTTGAGCCGTTAGGCAACGCCCATTAATGCAAACCATGAAATATCAAATGTATCACCAGGCCTGGCTTGAATGCAAAATCTGGTGACTTTGGTGACAAAAATTGCTCACAAAAAATTCAGAATTCAGCCAGGCTCGAACTCACAACCTCAGGAACCAAAGACCCCAATGTTCTGGCTGAGCTACATGTCAGCTTAGGTACTGTTGTGACTTACTAGCTTTATGGGAGACCAAAATAGCGATAAAATATCTGGAACCATTTTTTCCTAATTTTTAAAATATTTGTAAGGTATAAATATTAGTAAAACACTATATTTTATATTATTACTTTTTCTGTAACCATTCCACCGAGGTTCTAACCGGGCTGAGCACGGGACTATTTCTGACGTAACCACATTACAACAGCTGATTGGTCGGGGGGCGGGGCCGTCATCACCCTACTCGCCACTGATTGGTCGGGGGGCGGGGCCGTCATCACCCTACTCGCGACTGATTGGTCGGGGGGCGGGGCCGTCATCACCCTACTCGCCACTGATTGGTCGGGGGGCGGGGCCGGCAGACGTTTGAATCAGGAAGCGGGAGCAGCGCGAGAGCATGACGCCATATTACAGGCAGCTGATTGGTCGGGGAGCGGGGCCGTCATCACCCTACTCGCCACTGATTGGTCGGGAGGCGGGGCCGTCATCACCATACTCGCCACTGATTGGTCGGGGGGCGGGGCCGTCATCACCCTACTCGCCACTGATTGGTCGGGGGGCGGGGCCAGCAGACGTTTGAATCAGGATGCGGGACTCTCTATGTCAAACCATTCCAAAGTTATAGCAGAAAATCGGGACAACCAATCAGAAGAAGGGGCGGGGCTAATTAAGGCCAACGAAGCTTAAGAACTCATTACAGAGTCCCATGACACCACCCACGACTTCCTATGTCAAACCATTAAAAAGTTATAGCAGAAAAAAGGGACAACCAATCAGAAGAAGAGGCGGGGCTAATTCTGGCCAACGAAGCTTAAGAAGTCAGTACAATGTCCCATGACACCACCCACGACTTCCTATGTCAAACCATTAAAAAGTTATGGCAGATAAAAGTATTCTAGGGGGCGCTGTTGAGCCGTTAGGCCACGCCCATTAATGCAAACCATGAAATATCAAATTTATCGCCAAGTCTGGCTTACATGCAAAATTTGGTGACTTTTTGAGAACTATCAAATATGGACCAATCACATGAAGGGGGGGCGCGCCTTTTGGCGTCTAGCGTCGCCACGGTAACACTTTTGAAAGAGAAAAGTAATGCGTGGTGTCGCAGGATGTAGACGCACATTTAGATGTATAACACACCTGGGTGCACGTTACGGTTCGGGCTGAATTAACTGCCGAAGGAATGGCATAAATTTCGCCAAAATGACACAATTTATTCAAAATGGCCGACATCCTGTTCGGTTTCGGCCATGGCTCCAAGAGACTTTTCTTTAAGTTGTGCCATGATACAGGTGTGTAGCGATTTTCGTGCATGTACGTCAAACCGTATTGTGGGGCTTGAGGCACAAAGTTTTCCGGGGGGCGCTGTTGAGCCATTTTGCCACGTCCATTAATGCAAACCATGAAATATCAAATTTATCGCCAGGCCTGGCTTGCATGCCAAATTTGGTGCCTTTTGGGGAACTATCAAATATGGACCAATCAGATGAAGGGGGGGTGCGCTTGTTGGCGTCTAGCGTCGCCACGGTAACACTTTTGAAAGAGAAAAGTAATGCGTGTAGTCGCAGGATGGAGACGCACATTTTGATGTATAACACATCTGGGTTCACGATACGGTTCGGGCTGAATTAACTCTCGAAGGAATGGCATATATTGCTCCAAAATTACGCAATTAATTCAGAATGTTCAAAATGGCCGACTTCCTGTTCGGTTTAGGCCATGGCGCCAAGAGACTTTTCTTTTAGTTGCGACATGATACAGGTGTGTACCGATTTTCGTTTATGTACGTCAAAGCGTATTATGGGGCTTGAGGCGCAAAGTTTTTTCTGTCTGAACCAACCAGATGAAGGGTCGGCGCGCTTTTTGGCGTCTAGCGTCGCCACGGTAACGCTTTTGAAAGAGAAAAGTAATGCGTGTGGTCGCAGGAGGGAGACGCACATTTTGATGTATAACACACCTGGGTGCACGTTACGGTTCGGGCTGAATTAACTGCCGAAGGAATGGCATAAATTGCGCCAAAGTGACACGATTAATTCAAAATGGCCGACTTCCTGTTCGGTTTCGGGCATGACGCCAAGAGACTTTTCTTTAAGTTGTCCCATGATACAGGTGTGTACCGATTTTCGTGCATGTACGTCAAACCGTATCGTGGGGCTTGAGGCACAAAGATTTCAAGGGGGCGCTGTTGAGCCATTTTGCCACGCCCATTAATGCAAACCATGAAATATCAAATTTTTCGCCAGGCCTGACTTGGGTGCAAAATTTGGTGACTTTTTGGGCATGTTAAGGGGGGCAAAAAGGCCCTCACTTTGTCAGAAGAAAAATAATAATAATAATTAAAGCTGCAAGCAGCGATGAACGGGCCCTCGCACTCACGGCCACCGCCCCCCATAAGCATATCAGAAATGACACCACCCACGACTTCCTATGTCAAACCATTCAAAAGTTATAGCAGAAAAAAGGGACAACCAATTAGAAGAAGGGGCGGGGCTAATTCAGGCCAATGAAGGTCAAGGACTCCATACAGAATCTGATGACACCACCCAGGACTCTCTATGTCAAACCATTCCAATGTTATAGCAGAAAATCGGGACAACCAATCAGAAGAAGGGGCGGGGCTAATTAAGGCCAACGAAGCTTAAGGACTCATTACAGAGTCTCATGACACCACCCACAACTTCCTATGTCAAACCATTCAAAAGTTATGGCAGATAAAAGTATTTTAGGGGGCGCTGTTGAGCCGTTAGGCCACGCCCATTAATGCAAACCATGAAATATCAAATTTATCGCCAAGTCTGGCTTGCATGCAAAATTTGGTGACTTTTGGAGACCTGTCAAATATGGACCAATCACATGAAGGGGGGGCGCGCCTTTTGGCGTCTAGCGTCGCCACGGTAACACTTTTGAAAGAGAAAAGTAATGCGTGGTGTCGCAGGATGTAGACGCACATTTTGATGTATAACACATCTGGGTGCACGTTACGGTTCGGGCTGAATTAACTGCCGAAGGAATGGCATAAATTTCGCCAAAATGACACAATTTATTCAAAATGGCCGACATCCTGTTCGGTTTCGGCCATGGCTCCAAGAGACTTTTCTTTAAGTTGTTCCATAATACAGGTGTGTAGCGATTTTCGTGCATGTACGTCAAACCGTATTGTGGGGCTTGAGGCACAAAGTTTTCTAGGGGGCGCTGTTGAGCTATTTTGCCCATTCATGGTTTGCCCATTCATGGTTTGCCCATTAATGCAAACCATGAAATATCAAATTTATCGCCAGGCCTGTCTTACATGCCAAATTTGGTGCCTTTTAGGGAACTATCAAATATGGACCAATCAGATGAAGGGGGGGTGCGCTTGTTGGCGACTAGCGTCGCCACGGTAACACTTTTCAAAGAGAAAAGTAATGCGTGTAGTCGCAGGATGGAGACGCACATTTTGATGTATAACACATCTGGGTTCACAATACGGTTCGGGCTGAATTAACTCTCGAAGGAATGGCATATATTGCTCCAAAATTACGCAATTAATTCAGAATGTTCAAAATGGCCGACTTCCTGTTCAGTTTCGGCCATGGCGCCAAGAGACTTTTCTTTTAGTTGCGACATGATACAGGAGTGTACCAATTTCCGTTCATGTACGTCAAACCGTATTATGGGGCTTGAGGCGCAAAGTTTTTTCTGTCTGAACCAACCAGATGAAGGGTGGGCGCGCTTTTTGGCGTCTAGCGTCGCCACGGTAACGCTTTTGAAAGAGAAAAGTAATGCGTGGTGTCGGAGTATGGAGACGAACATTTTGATGTATAACACACCTGGGTGCACGTTACGGTTCGGGCTGAATTAACTGCCGAAGGAATGGCATAAATTGCGCCAAAGTGACACGATTAATTCAAAATGGCCGACTTCCTGTTCGGTTTCGGGCATGACGCCAAGAGACTTTTCTTTATGTTGTCCCATGATACAGGTGTGTACCGATTTTCGTGCATGTACGTCAAACCGTATCGTGGGGCTTGAGGCACAAAGTTTTCAAGGGGGCGCTGTTGAGCCATTTTGCCACGCCCATTAATGCAAACCATTAAATATCAAATTTTTCGCCAGGCCTGACTTGGGTGCAAAATTTGGTGACTTTTTGGGCATGTTAAGGGGGGCAAAAAGGCCATCACTTTGTCAGAAGAAAAAAAAAATAATAATAATTAAAGCTGCAAGCAGCGATGAACGGGCCCTCGCACTTACGGCCGCCGCCCCCCATAAGCATATCAGAAATGACACCACCCACGACTTCCTATGTCAAACCATTCAAAAGTTATAGCAGAAAAAAGGGACAACCAATCACAAGAAGGGGCGGGGCTAATTCAGGCCAATGAAGGTCAAGGACTCCATACAGAGTCTGATGACACCACCCACGACTCTCCATGTCAAACCATTCAAAAGTTATAGCAGGAAATAGGGACAACCAATCAAAAGAAGGGGCGGGGCTAATTTTCACCAATTATGGTCAAGGACTCAATACCGAGTCCCATGACACCACCCATGACTCTTTATGTCAAACCATTCGAAAGTTATGGCAGAGAAAAGTTTTCCGGGGGGTGCTGTTGAGCCATTTTGCCACGCCCATTAATGCAAACCATGAAATATCAAATTTATCACCAGGCCTGGCTTGCATGCAAAATTTGGTGACTTTTGGAGAACTATCAAATATGGACCAATCAGATTAAGGGGGCACGCTTTTTGGCGTCTAGCATCGCCACGGTAACACTTTTGAAAGAGAAAAGTAATGCGCGTAGTCGCAAGATGGAGACGCACATTTTGAGGTATAAGTCACCTGGATGCACGTTACGGTTCGGGCCGTATTAATTGCCGAAGGAATGGCATTAATTGCGCCAAAATTACACAATTAATTCAAAATGGCCGACTTCCTGTTCAATTTCGGCCATGGCGCCAAGAGACTTTTCTTTAAGTTGCGACATGATACAGGTGTGTACCGATGTTCGTTCATGTACGTCAAACCGTATTATGGGGCTTGAGCCTCAAAGTTTTTTCCCTCTGAACCAATCAGATGAAGGGTGGGCGCACTTTTTGGTGTCTAGCGTTGCCGCGGTAACGCTTTTAAATGAGAAAAGTAATGTGCGTCGTTGCAGGACAGGGACGCACATATTGATGTAGAAAAAAAAAAATTGCTGACAAAAAGGTCTGGATACTGCAGGAATCGAACTCTGATCTCTGACTCCAAAGACGGGAACACTCTGGCTGAGCTAAGACTCAGCTTCTCATTTCTATTCGACCTACTCAGTTAGGAGAGACCAACATATCGATATTTAGTAATGTAAGTCTGGAGCTGTTTTTTCTAATTTTTTTTAAATATTTGTAAGTTATAAATATTAGTAAAACCCTACTATTTTAATTATTACTTTTTCTGTAACCATTCTGCCAAGGTTGTAACCGGGCTGAGCTGGGAATATTTCTGACGTCATCACCCTACTCGCCACTGATTGGTCGGGGGCGGGGCCGTCATCACCCTACTCGCCACCGATTGGTCGGGGGGCGGGGCCGTCATCACCCTCCGCGCCACTGATTGGTCGGGAGGCGGGGCCGTCATCACCCTACTCGCCACCGATTGGTCGGGGGGCGGGGCTGGCAGACGTTTGAATCAGGAAGCGGGAGTCAGCGCGAGAGCGACTGGCGGCTCGTGGCGATTTTATTATAAAAAAGGGACAACCAATCAGAAGAAGGGGCGGGGCTAATTCAGGCCAAAGAAGCTCAAGGACTCATTGCAGAGTCCCTTGACACCACCTACGACTTCCTATGTCAAACCATTCAAAGTTTATAGCAGAAAAAAGGGAAACCAATCAGAAGAAGGGGCGGGGCTAATTCAGGCCAATGAAGGTCAAGGATTCCATACAGAATCTGATGACACCACCCACGACTCTCTATGTCAAACCATTCAAAAGTTATGGCAGAGAAAAGTATTCAAGGTGGCGCTGTTGAGCCGTTAGGCCACGCCCATTAATGCAAACCATGAAATATAAAATTTATCACCAGGCCTGGCTTGCATGCAAAATTTGGTGACTTTTGGAGAATTATCAAATATGGACCAATCACATGAAGGGGGGGCGCGCCTTTTGGCGTCTAGCGTCGCCACGGTAACACTTTTGAAAGAGAAAAGTAATGCGTGGTGTCGCAGGATGTAGACGCACATTTTGATGTATAACACACCTGGGTGCACGATACGGTTCGGGCTGAATTAACTCTCGAAGGAATGGCATACATTTTGCCAAAATGACACAATTTATTCAAAATGGCCGACATCCTGTTCGGTTTTGGCCATGGATCCAAGAGACTTTTCTTTAAGTTGTGCCATGATACAGGTGTGTAGCGATTTTCGTGCATGTACGTCAAACCGTATTGTGGGGCTTGAGGCACAAAGTTTTCCGGGGGGCGCTGTTGAGCCATTTTGCCACGCCCATTAATGCAAACCATGAAATATCAAATTTATCACCAGGCCTGGCTTGCATGCCAAATTTGGTGCCTTTTGGGGAACTATCAAATATGGACCAATCAGATGAAGGGGGGGTGCGCTTGTTGGCGTCTAGCGTCGCCACGGTAACACTTTCGAAAGAGAAAAGTAATGCGTGTAGTCGCAGGATGGAGACGCACATTTTGATGTATAACACATCTGGGTTCACGATACGGTTCGGGCTGAATTAACTCTCGAAGAATGGCATATATTGCTCCAAAATTACGCAATTAATTCAGAATGTTCAAAATGGCCGACGTCCTGTTCGGTTTCGGCCATGGCGCCAAGAGACTTTTCTTTTAGTTGCGACATGATACAGGAGTGTACCAATTTTCGTTCATGTACGTCAAACCGTATTATGGGGCTTGAGGCGCAAAGTTTTTTCTGTCTGAACCAACCAGATGAAGGGTGGGCGCGCTTTTTGGCGTCTAGCGTCGCCACGGTAACGCTTTTGAAAGAGAAAAGTAATGCGTGTGGTCGCAGGAGGGAGACGCACATTTTGATGTATAATACACCTGGGTGCACGTTACGGTTCGGGCTGAATTAACTGCCGAAGGAATGGCATAAATTGCGCCAAAGTGACACGATTAATTCAAAATGGCCGACTTCCTGTTCGGTTTCGGGCATGACGGCAAGAGACTTTTCTTTAAGTTGTCCCATGATACAGGTGTGTACCGATTGTCGTGCATGTACGTCAAACCGTATCGTGGGGCTTGAGGCACAAAGTTTTCAAGGGGGCGCTGTTGAGCCATTTTGCCACGCCCATTAATGCAAACCATTAAATATCAAATTTTTCGCCAGGCCTGACTTGGGTGCAAAATTTGGTGACTTTTTGGGCATGTTAAGGGGGGCAAAAAGGCCATCACTTTGTCAGAAGAAAAATAATAATAATAACTAGAAAATTTCTGGAAATTTTGATATGGGCATGCCCTACTGCCCATTCGTACCTTCTCGCTGCTTTGGTTTAGGGCTGTAGTGGTTGTGTTCGGGGCGGTTCTATGTCAGTTTGAGGTGTTTACGGTTGTATTGCATTAATTCCTGTGCTCCCAATAGTTAAAAATGGGGCGCGCTTTTTGGCGTCTAGCGCCCCCCACGGTGACACTTTTGACTGAAAAAAGTAATGCTCATCGAGGCAACATGGAGACGCATCTAACGATGTATGCCATGCATGGGTGTACGTTGCGGTTCAGGCTACATGATAGACAATGACAATGGATAGGTTTTTTTTTCACCGTGATAAAAAATCCCATCCGAATGAATGGGGCCATTTGGCATGGATTTTGACATAAAATTTCCTTAAATCCCAGCTTCATAAAATTTGAGTATGTTGAAGTCCACAGCGTGCCGAGTTGGGAAACATTTGTACGATGTCTCTAGGATAACCTGTTACCTAGCAACAAGCGTCCAAAGTCAAACGGAAATAAAAAAAAAAAAAAGAAAGGTCAATATCGCAAAAACTTTAAAGATTGGCATAATGAGGTTCTAGGGTCCGTTAGTGCCAATCTGGCCGAGTGTTTGAAAGTTTGAACGATGTCTCTACGATAAAGTCCGGCCGAGCAATAAGCGTCTGAATTTTCGCCTTTTTTTTTGCTTTTTGGCATCTAGCGTTGCCACGGTAACACTTTTGACTGAAAAAAGTCATGCACATTAAGGCACGATGGAGACGCATCCAACGATATATGCCATGCATGGGTGCACGTTCCGGTTCGGGCAGCATTAACAGATGTTTTATTCATATGGTCCCCCATACAAATGCATTGGTTTTTGTTGCCATGGTAACAAGCCCCATAGGATAGAATGGGACAATTTGGCTTTAATATCTCAAAAGCTGTAAACGACAGCGTAATGAGACCTCAGTATGTTGTAGTCCACATCAACCTGAGTCTTTTAACGTTGGAACCAAGTCTCTACGATACTGCGTTGCCGCGCAACAAGCATCCGAAGTTCCGTTAGCATCAAAATGAACAATGTGGAATATCTCAAAAACCGTAATAGCAAGCATGACGAGACTAAAATATGTTGCAGTACAAAGCGTCCCGGGTTGGTCAATGTTGTAATGATGTCTGTACGATAAACCGTTGCCTAGCAACAAGCGTCCAAAATAAAAGTGATTTTTTTTTTAAATTGAAAGTAAAATTTCGCAAAAACCGTAATAACTAGCATGATGAAGTTGAATGGTCCTTTAAAGACTATCGGGCCGAGTGTTTCAAAGTTTGAACGATGTCTCTACGATAAAGTTCGGCCGAGCAATAAGCGCGGGAATTTTCGCCTTTTTTTTTGCTTTTTACCAACTAGCGTTGCCATGGTAACCCCTATTACTGAGAAAAGTAATACCCATCGAATCACGATGGAGACGCATCCAATGATGTATGCCATGCATGGGTGCACGTTGCGGTTCGGGCCGTATTAACGGACGAAAAAAAGTGCGGAATAATAAGAATAACTAGACAAAATTCCCGGGAAATTTTGAAGTGCCACGGACTACTGCCGGATGATCGCGGGATGCACCCATGAAGGTCAAGGACTCGATACTTGGTCATTTGACACCACCCATGACTCTCTATGTCAAACCATTCAAAAGATATTGGACTATAACGTATCGGCCAATCAGAAGAAGGGGCGGGGCTAATTTGCACCAATGAGGGTCAGGGACTCGATACTTAGTCATTTGACACCACCCATGTGTCTGTATGTCAAACCATTCAAAAGATATTGGACTTTAACGTATCGGCCAATCAGAAGAAGGGGCGGGGCTAATTTGCACCAATGAGGGTCAGGGACTCGATACTTAGTCATTTGACACCACCCATGTCTCTGTATGTCAAACCATTCAAAAGATATTGGACTATAACGTATCGGCCAATCAGAAGAAGGGGCGGGGCTAATTTGCACCAATGAGGGTCAGGGACTCGATACTTAGTCATTTGACACCACCCATGTCTCTGTATGTCAAACCATTCAAAAGATATTGGACTTTAACGTATCAGCCAATCAGAAGAAGGGGCGGGGCTAATTTGCACCAATGAGGGTCAGGGGCTCGATACTTAGTCATTTGACACCACCCATGTCTCTGTATGTCAAACCATTCAAAAGATATTGGACTTTAACGTATCAGCCAATCAGAAGAAGGGGCGGGGCTAATTTGCACCAATGAGGGTCAGGGGCTCGATACTTAGTCATTTGATACCACCCGTGACACTCTATGTCAAACCATTCAAAAGATATTGGACTATAACGTATCGGCCAATCAGAAGAAGGGGCGGGGCTAATTTGCACCAATGAGGGTCAGGGGCTCGATACTTAGTCATTTGACACCACCCATGTCTCTGTATGTCAAACCATTCAAAAGATATTGGACTTTAACGTATCAGCCAATCAGAAGAAGGGGCGGGGCTAATTTGCACCAATGAGGGTCAGGGGCTCGATACTTAGTCATTTGATACCACCCGTGACACTCTATGTCAAACCATTCAAAAGATATTGGACTATAACGTATCGGCCAATCAGAAGAAGGGGCGGGGCTAATTTGCACCAATGAGGGTCAGGGGCTCGATACTTAGTCATTTGATACCACCCGTGAGTCTCTATGTCAAACCATTCAAAAGATATTGGACTATAACGTATCGGCCAATCAGAAGAAGGGGCGGGGCTAATTTGCACCAATGAGGGTCAGGGGCTCGATACTTAGTCATTTGATACCACCCGTGAGTCTCTATGTCAAACCATTCAAAAGATATTGGACTATAACGTATCGGCCAATCAGAAGAAGGGGCGGGGCTAATATGTATATATAATATACAAATGTAAATATTTATATGTATAATAATAATAATATACATATATATCCCATGAACCTGTCCCCAGCAGGACTGGGGATCATGTAAGGTCAAAAGGTCAGGGTTCAGATTCCTCCATTATCCAAGGTAAAGTATTATGAAGTCTGCATTGAGTGGGTCATGTGACTAGTTCTGGGTCACATGACCCGGAAGTATGGTAGTGTATATTGTATTGGAATGACTCAGCTAGTTCTTCGGATTTGACAAGCCTCAAATAACTTCACCTTGTAATCAAACTGTAGCTCCTAGCAGAAAAACAAAGACATCGTGAGAGAGACAGAACCCGGAAGATTCTGACAATCTTAATTTTATTCAGATATTCCTTAAAATGTGTTAGTAACGGCAATTCGAAAACAAAAATGAGATTTTTTTGAAGAAAACTTATTTTAACATTAGACTTAATGGAGACAGAGGCAGGATTTGGCGTGACTCTTGGCTCCCCCGTTCAAATTTTGTGCACACCACGCCTGTCAAAGTCACATTATTTGAATCTCAACATCTATGTCTACATTCTGACCAAAGATTATCTTTCTAGCTTTTACGGTTCGGCCGTGAGCTCAAGTTACAAATAAAAATTATGGTCATTTTTTCAAAGTCTCTCGCACTCTGATCAATTAGAACCGCACTGAAGATTTGACAAAAAAGTGATTTCCAGTCCTCGCTTGAGGGCTCATATCTTGAAAAGTGTACATTTTAGGAAAAAACAGTCCGGGGTTTGGAGAGAGAAGAGAAGTTTTCCTCCGTTTTGAAGTTTGAATGACGTTTCTACGTGCAAGTATGAGAAAGATAGGTGACTCAGAAAAAAGGTGATTTTTTTTTTTTTAACCTCATCCCACACACAGTGTGAAATGCTGCCCCATACAAATACATGGTCCCCATTAGTTTGGAAATTTGGAAATGTTTTTGCACTTCGTGCAAAAACTATTCGTGCCATCGTTCTGAAAATCCACAGGAATGTAGTTAAATTCAGGGCCTACAACTTTCTAAATCGGTTCATAATTTTTCGAGTAACGGTGTGCGAGTGGTGAGGCCCCAAAGTTGACGCAATGCGTTCCGGATGGGGCAAAAAGTGCACGTTTGTGCACGTTGCGCAAAAATGTGCACGCCAATCGCTAATAAAAGTCATACCAATCGATTCCCGATTAAGGCGCACGTTTCTACGTTTTTACTTTTCGCGTTTTCTCAAAGCTGTGGGACTAGTTACGCGCCGAAGTTTATACGGAAGAATATGGAATAATAAATAAATAAGCCTGAGCAATAGTAAGAGTGCCTCGTGCTGCGCACGAGGCACTCCTCCTCCATTGCGAAGCTCAATGGAGGAGGAGTGCCACGTGGCGCAGCCGTGGCACTAACTAGACCAAAATTCCCGGGAAATTTTGAAGTGCCACGGACTACTGCCGGATGATCGCGGGATGCACCCATGAAGGTCAAGGACTCGATACTTGGTCATTTGACACCACCCATGACTCTCTATGTCAAACCATTCAAAAGATATTGGACTATAACGTATCGGCCAATCAGAAGAAGGGGCGGGGCTAATTTGCACCAATGAGGGTCAGGGACTCGATACTTAGTCATTTGACACCACCCATGTGTCTGTATGTCAAACCATTCAAAAGATATTGGACTTTAACGTATCGGCCAATCAGAAGAAGGGGCGGGGCTAATTTGCACCAATGAGGGTCAGGGACTCGATACTTAGTCATTTGACACCACCCATGTCTCTGTATGTCAAACCATTCAAAAGATATTGGACTATAACGTATCGGCCAATCAGAAGAAGAGGCGGGGCTAATTTGCACCAATGAGGGTCAGGGACTCGATACTTAGTCATTTGACACCACCCATGTCTCTGTATGTCAAACCATTCAAAAGATATTGGACTTTAACGTATCAGCCAATCAGAAGAAGGGGCGGGGCTAATTTGCACCAATGAGGGTCAGGGGCTCGATACTTAGTCATTTGACACCACCCATGTCTCTGTATGTCAAACCATTCAAAAGATATTGGACTTTAACGTATCAGCCAATCAGAAGAAGGGGCGGGGCTAATTTGCACCAATGAGGGTCAGGGGCTCGATACTTAGTCATTTGATACCACCCGTGACACTCTATGTCAAACCATTCAAAAGATATTGGACTATAACGTATCGGCCAATCAGAAGAAGGGGCGGGGCTAATTTGCACCAATGAGGGTCAGGGGCTCGATACTTAGTCATTTGACACCACCCATGTCTCTGTATGTCAAACCATTCAAAAGATATTGGACTTTAACGTATCAGCCAATCAGAAGAAGGGGCGGGGCTAATTTGTATATATAATATACAAATGTAAATATTTATATGTATAATAATAATAATATACATATATATCCAATGAACCTGTTCCCAGCAGGACTGGGGATCATGTAAGGTCAAAAGGTCAGGGTTCAGATTCCTCCATTTTCCAGGTTATATTACATGAAGTCTGTAATGACTGTGTCATGTGACCAGGTCTGGGTCAGTCTAATCAGCACAGCTGTGCTCTGGTTGTTAGGGGCAACAAGAACCTGATACAGAGGGAGCGGGAATGACAGCTAGATTTTCGGTTGTGACAAACCTCAAATCACTCCACTTTGCGGTCAAACCGTAGCTCTTAGCAGAAAAATGAAAACATTGTGAGAGACGGAGAACCCAGAACATTCTGTCAATCTTATTTTCATTCAGATATTCCTTAAAATGTGTTAGTAACGGCAATTCGAAAACAAAAATGAGATTTTTTTGAAGAAAACGTTATTTAACATGGGAGTCAATGGAGAGAAAGACAGGATTTGGCATGGCTGTTAGTCTCCCCGTTCAAATTTTGTGCACACCACGCCTGTCAAAGTCACATTTTATGAATCACAAAACCTATGTCTATATTCTGACCAAAAATGATCTGTCTACCTTTTACGGTTTGGCCGTGAGGTCGAGTTACAAATAAAAATTATGATCATTTTTTTAAAGTCTCTCGCACTCTGATCAATTAGAACCGCACTGAAGATTTGACAAAAAAGTGATTTCCAGTCCTCGCTTGAAGGCTCATATCTTGAAAAGTGTACATTTTAGGAAAAAACAGTCCGGGGTTTAGAGAGAGAAGAGAAGTTTTCCTCCGTTTTAAAGTTTGAATGACGTTTCTACGTGCAAGTATGAGAAAGATAGGTGACTCAGAAAAAAGGTGATTTTTTTTTTTTTTTAACCTTCACCGGACATTTTACACCCACAGTGTGAAATGCTGCCCCATACAAATACATGGGAAAATCTTCCCCATTAGTTTGGAAATTTGGAAATGTTTTTGCACTTCGTGCAAAAACTATTCGTGCCATCGTTCTGAAAATCCAGAGGACTGTAGTTAAATTCAGGGCCTACAACTTTCTAAATCGGTTCAGAATTTTTCGAGTAACGGTATGCGAGTGGTGAGGCCCCAAAGTTCACGCAATGCGTTCCGGATGGGGCAAAAAGTGCACGTTTGTGCACGTTGCACAAAAACGTGCACGCCAATCGCTTATAAAAGTCATACCAATTGATTCCCGATTAAGTCGCACGTTTCTACGTTTTTACTTTTTGAGTTTTCTCAAAGCTGTGCGACTAGTTACGCGCCGAAGTTTATACGGAAGAATATGGAATAACTAGACAAAATTCCCGGGAAATTTTGAAGTGCCACGGACTACTGCCGGATGATCGCGGGATGCACCCATGACGGTCAAGGACTCGATACTTAGTCATTTGACACCACCCATGACTCTCTATGTCAAACCATTCAAAAGATATTGGACTATAATGTATCGGCCAATCAGAAGAAGGGGCGGGGCTAATTTGCACCAATGAGGGTCAAGGACTCGATACTTAGTAATATGACATCACCCATGACTCTGTATGTCAAACCAATCAAAAGATATTGGACTATAACGTATTGGCCAATCACAAGAAGGGGCGGGGCTAATTTGCACCAATGAGGGTCAGGGACTCGATACTTAGTCATTTGACACCACCCATTACTCTCTATGTCAAACCATTCAAAAGATATTGGACTATAACGTATCGGCCAATCAGAAGAAGGGGCGGGGCTAATTTGCACCAATGAGGGTCAGGGACTCGATACTTAGTCATTTGACACCACCCATTACTCTCTATGTCAAACCATTCAAAAGATATTGGACTATAACGTATCGGCCAATCAGAAGAAGGGGCGGGGCTAATTTGCACCAATGAGGGTCAGGGACTCGATACTTAGTCATTTGACACCACCCATTACTCTCTATGTCAAACCATTCAAAAGATATTGGACTATAACGTATCGGCCAATCAGAAGAAGGGGCGTGGCTAATTTGCACCAATGAGGGTCAGGGACTCCATACTTAGTCATTTGACACCACCCATGTCTCTGTATGTCAAACCATTCAAAAGATATTGGACTTTAACGTGTCAGCCAATCAGAAGAAGGGGCGGGGCTAATTTTCACCAATGAGGGTCAGGGACTCGATACTTAGTCATTTGACACCACCCATGTCTCTGTATGTCAAACCATTCAAAAGATATTGGACTATAACGTGTCGGCCAATCAGAAAAAGGGGCGTGGCTAATTTGCACCAATGAGGGTCAGGGACTCGATACTTATTCATTTGACACCACCCATGTCTCTGTATGTCAAACCATTCAAAAGATATTGCACTTTAACTTATCAGCCAATCAGAAGAAGGGGCGTGGCTAATTTGCACCAATGAGGGTCAGGGACTCGATACTTAGTCATTTGACACCACCCATGTCTCTGTATGTCAAACCATTCAAAAGATATTGGACTATAACGTATCGGCCAATCAGAAGAAGGGGCGTGGCTAATTTGCACCAATGAGGGTCAGGGACTCGATACTTAGTCATTTGACACCACCCATGTCTCTGTATGTCAAACCATTCAAAGATATTGGACTATAACGTATCGGCCAATCAGAAGATGGGGCGGGGCTAATTTGCACCAATGAAGGTCAGGGACTCGATACTTAGTCATTTGACACCACCCATTACTCTGTATGTCAAACCATTCAAAAGATATTGGACTATAACGTATCGGCCAATCAGAAGAAGGGGCGGGGCTAATTTGTATATATAATATACAAATGTAAATATTTATATGTATAATAATAATAATATACATATATATCCAATGAACCTGTTCCCAGCAGGACTGGGGATCATGTAAGGTCAAAAGGTCAGGGTTCAGATTCCTCCATTTTCCAGGTTATATTACATGAAGTCTGTAATGACTGTGTCATGGGACCAGGTCTGGGTCAGTCTAATCAGCACAGCTGTGCTCTGGTTGTTAGGGGCAACAAGAACCTGATACAGAGGGAGCGGGAATGACAGCTAGATTTTCGGTTGTGACAAACCTCAAATCACTCCACTTTGCGGTCAAACCGTAGCTCTTAGCAGAAATATGAAAACATCGTGAGAGACAGAGAACCCAGAACATTCTGTCAATCTTATTTTCATTCAGATATTCCTTAAAATGTGTTAGTAACGGCAATTCGAAAACAAAAATGAGATTTTTTTTAAGAAAATGTTTTTTAACATGGGAGTCAATGAACAGCGAGACAGGAATTGGCGCGTCTGTTGGGCCCCCCGTTAAAATTTTGTGCACACCACGCCTGTCAAAGTCACATTTTATAAATCACAACACCTATGTCTATATTCTGACCAAAAATGATCTGTCTACCTTTTACGGTTTGGCCGTGACCTCGAGTTACAAATAAGAAATCATGTTTTTTTTTCAGTGTAACTACACTCTAGCAAACTGACTCCCGTGCTCTAGATTTGAAAAAAAGTGATTTCCAGACCTCGCTTGAGGGCTCATATCTTGAAAAGTGTACATTTTAGGAAAAAACAGTCCGGGGTTTAGAGAGAGAAGAGAAGTTTTCCTCCGTTTTGAAGTTTGAATGACGTTTCTACGTGCAAGTATGAGAAAGATACGTGACTCAGAAAAAAGGTGATTTTTTTTTTTTTTAACCTCATCCCACACACAGTGTGAAATGCTG
Source organism: Cololabis saira (assembly GCF_033807715.1). NCBI lineage: Eukaryota > Metazoa > Chordata > Actinopteri > Beloniformes > Belonidae > Cololabis > Cololabis saira. The sequence continues at coordinate 3,896 of NW_026906351.1, read as the reverse complement.
CCCCATACAAATACATGGCCCCCATTAGTTTGGAAATTTGGAAATGTTTTTGCACTTCGTGCAAAAACTATTCGTGCCATCGTTCTGAAAATCCACAGGAATGTAGTTAAATTCAGGGCCTACAACTTTCTAAATCGGTTCATAATTTTTCGAGTAACGGTGTGCGAGTGGTGAGGCCCCAAAGTTCACGCAATGCGTTCCGGATGGGGCAAAAAGCGCACGTTTGTGCACGTTGCGCAAAAACGTGCACGCCAATCGCTTATAAAAGTCATACCCATCGATTCCCGATTAAGGCGCACGTTTCTACGTTTTTACTTTTCGCGTTTTGTCAAAGCTGTGGGACTAGTTACGCGCCGAAGTTTTTACGGAAGAATATATAATAATAAGCCTGAGCAATAGTATGAGTGCCTCGTGCTGCGCACGAGGCACTCCTCCTCCATTGAGCTTGCGCAGCTCAATGGAGGAGGCGTGCCACGTGGCGCAGCCGTGGCACTAATAATAATAAGAAAAGGGAAACCTTTTCTAGATACTAATATATCGCCTTCATTTTCATGTTTTTCCTCATTTTTTCGGCCGTGTTTTACTTTTTGGGGATTTTTTTTTCCACATCAGTGCGGGGTCATGCTGTACACCCGCTGGTGTGCAGTGGGACTTTTGCGACTTTAGCATGCTAGCAGCATTGCCCTTTGGGCCATTCTGGACGATTGCAATATGGTCATGCCACTACTTGGCATGCCCATAATAATAATAATAATAAAAATTCCTGCAAATACAATAGGGCCTTCGCACTGCAAGTGCTCGGGCCCTAATAATAATAAAAATTCCTGCAAATACAATAGGGCCTTCGCACTGCAAGTGCTCGGGCCCTAATTAAAGCTGCAAGCAGCAATGAACGGGCCCTCGCACTCACGGCCACCGCCCCCCCTAAGCATATCAGAAACGACACCACCCACGACTTCCTATGTCAAACCATTCAAAAGTTATAGCAGAAAAAAGGGACAACCAATCAGAAGAAGGGGCGGGGCTAATTCAGGCCAACGAAGCTTAAGAACTCATTACAGAGTCCCATGACACCACCCACAACTTCCTATGTCAAACCATTCAAAAGTTATGGCAGAGAAAAGTATTCTAGGGGGCGCTGTTGAGCCGTTAGGCAACGCCCATTAATGCAAACCATGAAATATCAAATTTATCGCCAAGTCAGTCTTGCATGCAAAATTTGGTGGCTTTTGGAGAACTATCAAATATGGACCAATCAGATTTCAAAATGGCCGACTTCCTGTTCGGTTTCGGCCATGGCTCCAAGAGAATTTTCTTTAAGTTGTGCCATGATACAGGTGTGTAGCGATTTTCGTGCATGTACGTCAAACCGTATTGTGGGGCTTGAGGCACAAAGTTTTCAAGGGGGCGCTTTTGAGCCATTTTACCACGCCCATTAATGCAAACCATGAAATATCAAATTTATCGCCAGGCCGGTCTTGCATGCCAAATTTGGTGCCTTTTGGGGAACTATCAAATATGGACCAATCAGATGAAGGGGAGGTGCGCTTGTTGGTGTCTAGCGTCGCCACGGTAACACTTTTGAAAGAGAAAAGTAATGCGTTTAGTCGCAGGATGGAGACGCACATTTTGATGTATGACACACCTGGGTGCACGTTATGGTTCGGGCTGAATTAATTCTCGAAGGAATGGCATATATTGCTCCAAAATTACAGGATTAATTCAGAATGTTCAAAATGGCCGACTTCCTGTTCCGTTTCGGCCATAGCGCCAAGAGACTTTTCTTTAAGTTGCGACATGATACAGGTGTGTACCGATTTTCGTTCATGTACGTCAAAACGTATTATGGGGCTTGAGGCGCAAAGTTTTTTCTGTCTGAACCAATCAGATGAAGGGTGGGCGCGCTTTTTGGCGTCTAGCGTCGCCACGGTAACGCTTATGAAAGAGAAAAGTAATGCGTGGTGTCGCAGGATGGAGACGCACATTTTGATGTATAACACACTTGGGGGCACGTTACGGTTCGGGCTGAATTAACTTTCGAAGGAATGGCATAACTTTCGCCAAAATGACACGATTAATTCAAAACGGCCGACATCCTGTTCGGTTTCGGGCATGACGCCAAGAGACTTTTCTTTAAGTTGCCCCATGATACAGGTGTGCACCGATTTTCGTGCATGTACGTCAAACCGTATCGTGGGGCTTGAGGCACAAAGTTTTCAAGGGGGCGCTGTTGAGCCATTTTGCCACGCCCATTAATGCAAACCATTAAATATCAAATTTTTCGCCAGACCTGACTTGGGTGCATAATTTGGTGACTTTTTGGGCATGTTAAGGGGGGCAAAAAGGCCATCACTTTGTCAGAAGAAAAAAAAAAATAATAATAAAAATTCCTGCAAATACAATAGGGCCTTCGCACTGCAAGTGCTCGGGCCCTAATTAAAGCTGCAAGCAGCGATGAACGGGCCCTCGCACTCACGTCCACCGCCCCCCATAAGCATATCAGAAATGACACCACCCACGACTCTCTATGTCAACCCATTCAAAAGTTATAGCAGAAAAAAGGAACAACCAATCAGAGGAAGGGGCGGGGCTAATTCAGGCCAATGAAGGTCAAGGACTCATTACAGAGTCCCATGACACCACCCACAACTTCCTATGTCAAACCATTCAAAAGTTATGGCAGAGAAAAGTATTCTAGGGGGCGCTGTTGAGCCGTTAGGCCACGCCCATCAATGCAAACCATTAAATATCAAATGTATCACCAGGCCTGGCTTGCATGCAAAATTTGGTGACTTTTGGAGAACTATCAAATATGGACCAATCAGATGAAGGGGACGAGCGCTTTTTCACGCCTAGCGTCGCCACGGTAACACTTTTGAAAGAGAAAAGTAATGTGCGTCGTCTCAGGAAAGAGACGCACATCTTGATGTAAAAAAAACACAAAATTTGCTTACAAAAATGTCAGCATCCTGCCAGGCTCGAACTCCCAACTACCGGCACCAAATATCGCAATGATCTGGTTGAGCTATATCTCAGCTGATACCTCACATTGACTTACTGGCTTAGGAGAGACCAAGATAGCGATATATGTCAGGAACTTTTTTTTCCTAATTTTTTAAATATTTGTAAGGTATAAATATTAGTAAAACACTACTATTTTATTATTACTTTTTCTTTAACAATTCTACCGCGGTTCTAACCGGGCTGAGCACGGGACTATTTCTAACGTCACCACATTACAACAGCTGATTGGTCGGGGGGCGGGGCCGTCATCACCCTACTCGCCACTGATTGGTCGGGGGGCGGGGCCGTCATCACCCTACTCGCCACTGATTGGTCGGGGGGCGGGGCCGGCAGACGTTTGAATCAGGAAGCGGGAGTCAAACCATTAAAAAGTTATAGCAGAAAAAAGGGACAACCAATCAGAAGAAGGGGCGGGGCTAATTAAGGCCAACGAAGCTTAAGGACTCATTACTGAGTCCCATGACACCACCCACAACTTCCTATGTCAAACCATTCAAAAGTTATGGCAGATAAAAGTATTGTAGGGGGCGCTGTTGAGCCGTTAGGCCACGCCCATTAATGCAAACCATGAAATATCAAATGTATCGCCAAGTCTGACTTGCATGCAAAATTTGATTACTTTTGGAGAACTATCAAATATGGACCAATCAGATGAAGGGGGGGCGCGCCTTTTGGCGTCTAGCGTCGCCACGGTAACACTTTTGAAAGAGAAAAGTAATGCGTGTAGTCCCAGGATGGAGACGCACATTTTGATGTATAACACACCTGGGTGCACATTACGGTTCGGGCCGTATTAATTGCCGAAGGAATGGCATAAATTGCGCCAAAATTACACAATTAATTCAAAATGGCCGACTTCCTGTTCGGTTTCG
>NW_026906350.1:40000-49803 GCF_033807715.1 Cololabis saira | reverse complement strand
GGGTTAGGGTTAGGGTTAGGGTTAGGGTTAGGATAGGGGCTGAGTGCCACTTTGGAATCTTTGATTTGACCCCCTAAACAGTGGATCAGGGTTAGGGTTAGGGTTAGGGTTAGGGTTAGGGTTAGGGTTAGGGTTTGTGTTCAACGGCTCCCTGCGGGAAACCAATACGCTACTGCCTCCTAACGCTCGTCGGCGTTACCAGAGATCGCAGAAGGTAGTGTTGCACTCTCACATCGTACATCCAGTTGAGATCCGTATGCACTAAAGTACTTTTGTCAGTAGCGTATGGTGCGAGACCTCTGAATAGTTTCAGAGTTTTGATGTGAGATGTGCTGTATGGTGTATTAAGGTAACTGGGTACCCCTTATGTGTGCAGTCGGATTTGGAGGATCCGGTGTCTTCGTAGGTGGCTAGTGGGTGCACTTTGAGAGGATAGTTGTGAGTTTTTAGAAGGGGAAAAGAGGGGGGGGGGGGGGTTAGGGTTAGGGTTAGGGTTAGGGTTAGGGTTAGTTGTTTGATGCTATCTCGATGAACCCCCTACCCTGGTCCGACGACTGGGCAGTTTACAGGGTTCAAAGGCAATGCACTGGCCGGCGCACGTCGTCCGCATCTAGGGTTAGGGTTAGGGTTAGGGTTAGGGTTAGGGTTAGGGTTAGATTAAGGGGGTAAAATGAGGTATGGGCTATAGCCCATTCGCTAATAACTTTTGATAGGAAGGTCCTAGAGCTTCAGAACCTGGTCGCGTCAGACCTAATTCGGGGTCTAGAAGTCCAACGAGCCCACCCCCGACCCTCTACGACTTTGGGAAGTGGGAGAAAATCGAAAAAGAAAGTTTAAATCTTTCATATCTCAGCCTCTGAAAGTCGTAGAGACTCGGGGTTGGTCTTGTTGGAGAGCTAGACCACGAATTGTGTCCGACGGATTTGGGTTTCGAAGCTCTACGACGCTTCGTTCAAGAGATATAGGGAAAAACGTCCCCCCATAGGAAACGAATGGGCGCGAAAAGGTGTAAAAATTACACTAAGTGTTTTGTCCAAAAACGACCCTCCAGAAAGTGTTTAGGAGCACGATTCGGGTCATTTTGAGCGGTTTAGTAAATTTTCTGATGACTGATTTTGTATTTCTTTTACCTCTGGTTAGGGTAAGTATAACAGACATGGGTTAGGGTTAGGGTTAGGGTTAGGGTTAGGGTTAGGGTTAGGGTTGGGGTTGGGGTTAGGGTTAGGGTTAGGGGTTAGGGTTAGGGTTAGGGTTAGGGTTAGGATAGGGGCTGAGTGCCACTTTGGAATCTTTGATTTGACCCCCTAAACAGGGTTAGGGTTAGGGTTAGGGTTAGGGTTAGGGTTAGGGTTAGGGTTAGGGTTAGGATAGGGCAAGAGTGCCACTTTGGAATCTTTGATTTGACCCCCTAAACAGTGGATCATTTGCTCTACACTTCGGCTACCCCCCCATTTTCGGGTACCCTGATTCCAGTAATACTAATGAGGAAGGGGTGGGACCTTGTCTTCTCGTCCAATCAGCGAAAAGCAAGTTCAAAGGTCTGTAACTTTTGCTAGGAGTGGATCATTTGCTCATGGATGGTACCGTTGGAAAGCTCGTGGTCGTATTATGTTCGACGGAAGCAGTTTCCAAGTCTCTACGACCTTCCGTTCGGAAGTTATGACCGGAAATGTGTATCGCATTGAAAATGAATGGAGCGATAATTTCCTGAAATTTGACTAAGTGTTTTGGTGATAAAAGTTCCCCCAGAAAGTGTTTAGGAGCACGTTTTAGGCCATTTGGAGTCGATACGTACCTATAAACAAAGTTTTTTTGGGAAAAAATAATTGTGAAATTTGACGAAAATTTCCTGAAATTTGACTAAGTGTTTTGGTGAAAAAGGTTCACCCAGAAAGTAGTTAGGAGCACGTTTCAGGCCATTTGGAGTCGATAGGTACCTATATTAAACAAACTTCTTTTGGGAAAAATACTTGTAAATTTTCTAAGATTTTCACTAAGTCAACTGTTTGAGTTCAGGCAAGTCCCCAGGAGATGGTTAGGTTCAGTACAACTGCACAGGGAGAGGTTAAGATAAAGAGAAAGTGGACTCTCTGGTCGTGCCCTAGTGGTCCTGTGGACTCTGGGGATTGGGTCAAGCCAGCAGTAGACCAGTTGGCTAGACCCAATCCCCAGAGTCCACAGGACCACCAAGGCACTTAAGCCCCCACGCCACGACAAGGCAGAGTCCATGTGAGGGAATATGTGTAAATAAACGTGTGTAAGTGTTGTGCATGCAGTGTGTGCCTTTATGTATGTGTGTTTGAGAATGTACCAATAAATGTGTATAAATGTTGTGGATGCATTGTGTGTGTTTAGGGTTAGGGTTAGGGTTAGGGTTAGATTTTTCAGGTTTCTCGATGATCCCCCCACCTCGTCCGTTAGGGTTAGGGTTAGGGTTAGGGTTAGGGTTAGGGGGTTAGGGGGTTAGGGGGTTAGGGTTAGAGGGTTAGGGTTAGGGTTAGGGTTAGGGTTAGGGTAAGGCAAGAGTGCCACTTTAGGGTAGGGTTAGGGTTAGGGTTAGGGTTAGGGTTAGGGTTAGGGTTAGGGTTAGGGTTAGGGTTAGGGTTAGGATAGGGCAAGAGTGCCACTTTGGAATCTTTGATTTGACCCCCTAAACAGTGGATCATTTGCTCTACACTTCGGCTACCCCCCCATTTTCGGGTACCCTGATTCCAGTAATACTAATGAGGAAGGGGTGGGACCTTGTCTTCTCGTCCAATCAGCGAAAAGCAAGTTCAAAGGTCTGTAACTTTTGCTAGGAGTGGATCATTTGCTCATGGATGGTACCGTTGGAAAGCTTAGGGTTAGGGTTAGGGTTAGGGTTAGGGTTAGGGTTAGGGTTAGGGTTAGGGTTAGGGTTAGGATAGGGGCTGAGTGCCACTTTGGAATCTTTGATTTGACCCCCTAAACAGTGGATCATTTGCTCTACACTTCGGCTACCCCCCCATTTTCGGGTACCCTGATTCCAGTAATACTAATGAGGAAGGGGTGGGACCTTGTCTTCTCGTCCAATCAGCGAAAAGCAAGTTCAAAGGTCTGTAACTTTTGCTAGGAGTGGATCATTTGCTCATGGATGGTACCGTTGGAAAGCTCGTGGTCGTATTATGTTCGACGGAAGCAGTTTCCAAGTCTCTACGACCTTCCGTTCGGAAGTTATGACCGGAAATGTGTATCGCATTGAAAATGGTTAGGGTTAGGGTTAGGGTTAGGGTTAGGGTTAGGGTTAGGGTTAGGGTTAGATTTTTCAGGTTTCTCGATGATCCCCCCACCTCGTCCGTCGACTCGGTGGTTTACAGGGACCAAAGGTAATGCACAGGCCGGCGCACGTCGTCATAGCTCTCTTGACCGTACTATCCACCTAAAGTTAGATTAATAGTGGAGACAACAGGTCAATGAACAAGTTTGAGTTTGATTAGTGGTAGAGACAACAGGTCAGTTACAGATTTGGGTGAGAGGGGTCAGGACCAGGAAGAGTTGCCTTATAGGGGCAGGTCTCTTCCCCGCCTTGACGGGCCGTTATCCTGCCCCTCTCACACTCCCACGCAGAGCGAGGGAGTAAAAGAAGGAGGAGGTGATGGGTGGAGTCATGAATGTCCTCGTAGATCCAGGCTGGGATGGGATCAGGTCCAGGGTGGGGATGAGAGAGTTCCACATCTGGTTGAGAGGGCTTCACATCTGGTTGAGAGGGGACAGGACCAGGGAGAGTTGCCTTATAGGGGCAGGTCTCTCCCCCGCCTTGACGGGCCGTTATCCTGCCCCCTCTCGCTCCCACGCAGTACGAGGGAAAGAAAGGAGGAGGGTGGTGGGTGGAGTCGTGAATGTCTTCGTAGATCCAGGCTGGGATGTGGTTGGGATAAGGGTTAGGGTCAGGGGTTAGGGTTAGAGTTAAGGGTTAAGGTTAGGGGTCAGGGGTTAGGTTTATGATTAAGGGTTAGGGTTTGGGGTTAGGGCAAGGGTTCGGGGTTAAGGTTAGGGTTAGAGGTCAAGGGTTAGGGTTAGGGGTTGGGGTTAGGGGTTAAGGTTAGGGGTCAGGGGTTAGGGTAATGCTTAGGGTTAAGGGTTAAGGTTAGGGTTAGAGGTCAAGGGTTAGGGTTAGGGGTTGGGGTTAGGGGTTAAGGTTAGGGGTCAGGGGTTAGGGTAATGCTTAGGGTTAAGGGTTAAGGTTAGGGTTGGGGTTAGGGTTATGGTTAGTTGTTGAGGTTCCCTCGAAGAATCCCCTCCTTCATCCGACGACTGGGCCGCTCCACGGCTCTTCTGATCCATTTCTTCACCATCCATTTCAAAAATAAAGTTCATACAGAAGTGAAAATTCTGGAAAAAATCCTTGTAAAAATGTGAGAATGTCCCTTTAAGTTTTGGAGAAAAAAGTTTCATGTGTGTTTGTAAAATCGTGTGAACCTCCCTCCAGGTTCTGGACATAATATGTGTTTGTAGAAATATGGGAACCTCACTTAGAGTTCTGGAAATAATGTGTTTGCAAAGATGTGGAGACTTATAATGTGTGTTTGTAAAAATTGTGGGAACATCCTTTAGAGTTCTGGAAAGAAAACTTTATTTTTTTTATTTTTTCAAAAAATTCAAAAAATTCAAAAAAAAAAAAAAAAAAAAAATAAAAAATAAAAAAATATATAAAAAAATATATAAAAAAATAATAAAAGAATTCTTTATTTGTGAAGCTGTATGAATCTTCCTTGGAGTTCTGGAAAAAATGGCAGCATTTCCTTGTATTTTAAGCATTTCATTGTTGGAAAGTTTTTTTTGGTTGTTGTTTAAGTATTGTAACTCTCCACTAAGATAGGGTGGAGAGTTTGTTGTTGTAGAGGTTAGTTTCTTTAATTGTCTAACAATCTTATTTTAAATTCTATTTTATGTCTATTTTAAGTCTATTTATAGGACACATCATCAGTAGTGAACCCCGGGATCACGGGGTGTTTCGGCCATTACCACTAGACACCCTCACCACAGGGTGGGCCCCGCCGGGATGATCAGTTCCCAGGGTGTGTCCATTTTAGTATAAAGATAAGTTAAAGTCTAATTTTATGAGTTAATATTACAGAGTTAAAGTTATTATAATTACGGTAGGAAGGCTATATTTTTTTATATATTATAAAACTTATTATATAATTATTATGTTTATTATTATTATGAATTTAATTATTATAATTATTATTATTATTATTATTTATTTAAATAGTATTATTATTATTATTATTTTTATAGAACAAGGTGAATTTTTCATGAAAAAGGCATACTTACCATTGAATTCCAGCACAGGAGGGTCTGTGACATCACAAGGCAGCCCCCACCTTTTTTTTGGAGCAGGGTGACGAAGAGGAAGGATGAAGAATGGTCCTCTTCACCCATGGCAAAGTAATTCTGTGTCTCATAAACCGCATGACTACAGAATTTGTGAAAACTCGTTTTTTAGACTGGGCTGTGAGTGGAGGTCATATTTCTTACAGTCCTACTCCGTTATGGTTTCAAAAAAAATGTTCTAAAAACCTTATAATTAGTAAGATCTCATTTAGAGCTGTCCGAAAATACCCCATATGTCCATATTTTTATTTGTAATTACAGAGCTATTAAGATAATTAGGTCCCCCGTAGGTTTACCCAGAATTCAACTGGGTTTTCTAATCGTCTAATATGGTTAAAAGTAAAATGTAATTACTCGGTTCCCCTTACTGCTAGATATTTAAAAATAGGGGGGTCTCTTTGTTATGGAATAAGGGTCCTAATTAAGGCTGTTATGCCCGCTTTTAACCACTAGGGAGTGTTTAATCATTAAAGAACCCCCTGTATTTTTCAACCTTTGATTAAATCTTTTTCTTTTTCTGCTGTATCCGGTTGATCCGGTAATTAAATAAGCATGTTATATCTGTATATATTTATTTATTAATTAAAATAATCGCCTGTATTTTCTATCATTTGGTTAAGTCTTTTATTTTTCTGCTGCATCCGGGTAATCCGGTGAGATTTAAAAATCTAAATAATCATGTTCAATATGTATATATTTAATAATTAAAATAATCACCTGTATTTTCTATCATTTGGTTAAATCTTTTCTTTTTCTGCTGCATCCGGTTGATCCGGTAAATTTAAAAAAACGAAATAATCATGTTATAAATGTATACATTTAATAATTAAAATCATCCCCTGTATTTTTAATCTTTTATAATGTTAATATTTAATTATTAAGATAATTAAAGTTCAGTTATTGCTGATTTTTTAGAGACGTAATCATTTTTATTCTACATTCTGGTCAGGTTAATGACATTGAGCCGGAGTGGAGCGGCATGTTACTTTTTGGTTGTAGTTGAGTCATATTCAAGTTCAGTTGTTGTTGATTTTTAAAGACGTAATCATTTTTATTCTACATTCTGGTCAGGTTAATGACATTGAGCCGGAGTGGAGCGGCATGTTACTTTTTGGTTGTAGTTGAGTCATATTCAAGTTCAGTTGTTGTTGATTTTTAAAGACGTAATCATTTTTATTCTACATTCTGGTCAGGTTAATGACATTGAGCCGGAGTGGAGCGGCATGTTATTTTATGGTTGTAGTTGAGTCATATTCAAGTTCAGTTGTTGTTGATTTTTAAAGACGTAATCATTTTTATTCTACATTCTGGTCAGGTTAATGACATTGAGCCGGAGTGGAGCGGCATGTTACTTTTTGGTTGTAGTTGAGTCATATTCAAGTTCAGTTATAGTTGATTTTTAAAGACGTAATCATTTTTATTCTACATTCTGGTCAGGTTAATGACATTGAGCCGGAGTGGAGCGGCATGTTACTTTTTGGTTGTAGTTGAGTCATATTCAAGTTCAGTTATAGTTGATTTTTAAAGACGTAATCATTTTTATTCTACATTCTGGTCAGGTTAATGACATTGAGCCGGAGTGGAGCGGCATGTTATTTTATGGTTATAGTTGAGTCATATTCAAGTTCAGTTCTTGTGGATTCTTGTTGATTCTGTTTGCTAGGTTTTTTTTAAATATAAAAAGAAGGGAAATCTCTTTGTTTAAGGGATCTGGGTCCTAATAAAGGTTGTTGTGCCTGGTTTTACCCGCTAGGGAGTATTTAATCATTAAAGGCACCACATGTAATTTATCATCCTTCGATTAAAACCTTCTTTAGAGATGGAATTATTTCTATTCTACATTCTGGTCAGGTTACTGACCTCGTGCAGGAACAGAGCGGCCTGCTGTGGATAGTACATAGTGGTCTGTTGTAAATAGAGCTAGGCTGTCCGAAGGCACGGGCTAGGGTTAGATTTTTCAGGTTTCTCGATGATCCCCCCACCTCGTCCGTCGACTCGGTGGTTTACAGGGACCAAAGGTAATGCACAGGCCGGCGCACGTCGTCATAGCTCTCTTGACCGTACTATCCACCTAAAGTTAGATTAATAGTGGAGACAACAGGTCAATGAACAAGTTTGAGTTTGATTAGTGGTAGAGACAACAGGTCAGTTACAGATTTGGGTGAGAGGGGTCAGGACCAGGAAGAGTTGCCTTATAGGGGCAGGTCTCTTCCCCGCCTTGACGGGCCGTTATCCTGCCCCTCTCACACTCCCACGCAGAGCGAGGGAGTAAAAGAAGGAGGAGGTGATGGGTGGAGTCATGAATGTCCTCGTAGATCCAGGCTGGGATGGGATCAGGTCCAGGGTGGGGATGAGAGAGTTCCACATCTGGTTGAGAGGGCTTCACATCTGGTTGAGAGGGGACAGGACCAGGGAGAGTTGCCTTATAGGGGCAGGTCTCTCCCCCGCCTTGACGGGCCGTTATCCTGCCCCCTCTCGCTCCCACGCAGTACGAGGGAAAGAAAGGAGGAGGGTGGTGGGTGGAGTCGTGAATGTCTTCGTAGATCCAGGCTGGGATGTGGTTGGGATAAGGGTTAGGGTCAGGGGTTAGGGTTAGAGTTAAGGGTTAAGGTTAGGGGTCAGGGGTTAGGTTTATGATTAAGGGTTAGGGTTTGGGTTAGGGTTAGGGTTAGGGTTAGGGTTAGGGTTAGGGTTAGGGTTAGGGTTAGGGTTAGGGTTAGGGTTAGGGTTAGGGTTAGGGTTAGGGTTAGGGTTAGGGTTAGGGTTAGGGTTAGGGTTAGGGTTAGGGTTAGGGTTAGGGTTAGGGTTAGGGTTAGGGTTAGGGTTAGGGTTAGGGTTAGGGTTAGGGTTAGGGTTAGGGTTAGGGTTAGGGTTAGGGTTAGGGTTAGGGTTAGGGTTAGGGTTAGGGTTAGGGTTAGGGTTAGGGTTAGGGTTAGGGTTAGGGTTAGGGTTAGGGTTAGGGTTAGGGTTAGGGTTAGGGTTAGGGTTAGGGTTAGGGTTAGGGTTAGGGTTAGGGTTAGGGTTAGGGTTAGGGTTAGGGTTAGGGTTAGGGTTAGGGTTAGGGTTAGGGTTAGGGTTAGGGTTAGGGTTAGGGTTAGGGTTAGGGTTAGGGTTAGGGTTAGGGTTAGGGTTAGGGTTAGGGTTAGGGTTAGGGTTAGGGTTAGGGTTAGGGTTAGGGTTAGGGTTAGGGTTAGGGTTAGGGTTAGGGTTAGGGTTAGGGTTAGGGTTAGGGTTAGGGTTAGGGTTAGGGTTAGGGTTAGGGTTAGGGTTAGGGTTAGGGTTAGGGTTAGGGTTAGGGTTAGGGTTAGGGTTAGGGTTAGGGTTAGGGTTAGGGTTAGGGTTAGGGTTAGGGTTAGGGTTAGGGTTAGGGTTAGGGTTAGGGTTAGGGTTAGGGTTAGGGTTAGGGTTAGGGTTAGGGTTAGGGTTAGGGTTAGGGTTAGGGTTAGGGTTAGGGTTAGGGTTAGGGTTAGGGTTAGGGTTAGGGTTAGGGTTAGGGTTAGGGTTAGGGTTAGGGTTAGGGTTAGGGTTAGGGTTAGGGTTAGGGTTAGGGTTAGGGTTAGGGTTAGGGTTAGGGTTAGGGTTAGGGTTAGGGTTAGGGTTAGGGTTAGGGTTAGGGTTAGGGTTAGGGTTAGGGTTAGGGTTAGGGTTAGGGTTAGGGTTAGGGTTAGGGTTAGGGTTAGGGTTAGGGTTAGGGTTAGGGTTAGGATAAGGCAAGAGTGCCACTTTGGAATCTTTGATTTGACCCCCTAAACAGTGGATCATTTGCTCTACACTTCGGCTACCCCCCCATTTTCGGGTACCCTGATTCCAGTAATACTAATGAGGAAGGGGTGGGACCTTGTCTTCTCGTCCAATCAGCGAAAAGCAAGTTCAAAGGTCTGTAACTTTTGCTAGGAGTGGATCATTTGCTCATGGATGGTACCGTTGGAAAGCTCGTGGTCGTATTATGTTCGACGGAAGCAGTTTCCAAGTCTCTACGACCTTCCGTTCGGAAGTTATGACCGGAAATGTGTATCGCATTGAAAATGAATGGAGCGATAATTTCCTGAAATTTGACTAAGTGTTTTGGTGAAAAAAGTTCCCCCAGAAAGTGTTTAGGAGCACGTTTTAGGCCATTTGGAGTCGATACGTACCTATAAACAAAGTTTTTTTTGGGAAAAAATAATTGTGAAATTTGACGAAAATTTCCTGAAATTTGACTAAGTGTTTTGGTGAAAAAGGTTCACCCAGAAAGTAGTTAGGAGCACGTTTCAGGCCATTTGGAGTCGATAGGTACCTAAATTAAACAAACTTCTTTTGGGAAAAATACTTGTAAATTTTCTAAGATTTTCACTAAGTCAACTGTTTGAGTTCAGGCAAGTCCCCAGGAGATGGTTAGGTTCAGTACAACTGCACAGGGAGAGGTTAAGATAAAGAGAAAGTGGACTCTCTGGTCGTGCCCTAGTGGT
>NW_026906350.1:5000-35000 GCF_033807715.1 Cololabis saira | reverse complement strand
GGTTAGGGTTAGGGTTAGGGTTAGGGTAGGGGGGTTTAGCCACTTTTGAGCCGGCTCAAAGTTAGCTTAGCCTAGCTTAGCAAGCTAAAACTTGCTAACCAAGCTATAACTTAGCTTAGCATGTATATATGGGGCTCCTAGGTGATAGCTACTTCGCAAACGGTGTCGTTTTCGCGATTGGAGCAAAGGATCATGGGTAAAAAGTGTTTTTTTTTAATAACTTTTGATAGGAAGGTCGTAGAGCTTCGGAACCTGCTCGCGTCAGACATAATTAGGCGTCTAGCTTTCCAACGAGCCCACCCTTGACCTTCTACGACTTTGGGAAGTGGGAGAAAATCTAAAAAAAAAAAAAAAAAAAATCGTATTTTTTATCTCAGCTTCCGAAGGTCGTAGAGACTCGTGGTTGGTCTTGTTGGAGAGCTAGACCCCTAAATATATCCGACGGATTCGGGTTTCGAAGCTCTCCGACCTTCTGTTCTGGAGATATAGGGCAAAACGTCCCCCCATAGGAAATGAATGGGCGCGAATTGGTGTAAAAATTACACTAAGTGTTTTGTCCAAAAACGACCCTCCAGAAAGTGTTAAGGAGCACGTTTCAGGCCATTTTGAGTCGTTTGATTCACTTTCTGATGACTGATTTTGTATTTCTTTTACCTCTGGTTAGGGTAAGTATAACAGACATGGTAAGTGTTGGACTCTTTAGTCTGGCCCCAGTGGTCCTTGAGATTCTCCAGAATGGGTGTACCCAGCACAGCTTACTCCTGTGTGGTAAGTCAGGAGTATGCTGTGGTGGGTACACCCATTTTGAAGAATCCCTAGGGTTAGGGTTAGGGTTAGGGTTAGGGTTAGGGTTAGGGTTAGGATAGGGGCTGAGTGCCACTTTGGAATCTTTGATTTGACCCCCTAAACAGTGGATCATTTGCTTGACACTTCGGCTACCCCCCCATTTTCATGTACCCTGATTCCAGGAATACTAATGAGGAAGGGGTGGGACCTTGTCTTCTCGTCCAATCAGCGAAAAGCAAGTTCAAAGGTCTGTAACTTTTGCTAGGAGTGGATCATTTGCTCATGGATGGTACCGTTGGAAAGCTCGTGGTCGTATTATGTTCGACGGAAGCAGTTTCCAAGTCTCTACGACCTTCCGTTCGGAAGTTAGGGTTAGGGTTAGGGTTAGGGTTAGGGTTAGGGTTAGGGTTAGGATAGGGGCTGAGTGCCACTTTGGAATCTTTGATTTGACCCCCTAAACAGTGGATCATTTGCTTGACACTTCGGCTACCCCCCCATTTTCATGTACCCTGATTCCAGGAATACTAATGAGGAAGGGGTGGGACCTTGTCTTCTCGTCCAATCAGCGAAAAGCAAGTTCAAAGGTCTGTAACTTTTGCTAGGAGTGGATCATTTGCTCATGGATGGTACCGTTGGAAAGCTCGTGGTCGTATTATGTTCGACGGAAGCAGTTTCCAAGTCTCTACGACCTTCCGTTCGGAAGTTATGACCGGAAATGTGTATCGCATTGAAAATGAATGGAGCGAAAATTTCCTGAAATTTGACTAAGTGTTTTGGTGAAAAAGGTTCACCCAGAAAGTAGTTAGGAGCACGTTTCAGGCCATTTGGAGTCGATACGTACCTATATTACACAAACCTTTTTGGGGAAAAATACTTGTAAATTTTCTAAGATTTTCACTAAGTCAACTGTTTGAGTTCAGGCAAGTCCCCAGGAGATGGTTAGGTTCAGTACAACTGCACAGGGAGAGGTTAAGATAAAAAGAAAGTGGACTCTTTGGTCGTGCCCTAGTGGTCCTGTGGACTCTGGGGATTGGGTCAAGCCAGCAGTAGACCAGCTGGCTAGGGTTAGGGTTAGGGTTAGGGTTAGGGTTAGGGTTAGGGTTTGTGTTCAACGGCTCCCTGCGGGAAACCAATACGCTACTGCCTCCTAACGCTCGTAGGCGTTACCAGAGTTCGCAGAAGGTAGTGTTGCACTCTCACATCGTACATCCAGTTGAGATCCGTATGCACTAAAGTACTTTTGTCAGTAGCGTATGGTGCGAGACCTCTGAATAGTTTCAGAGTTTTGATGTGAGATGTGCTGTATGGTGAATCAAGGTCACTAGGTACCCCTTATGCGTGCAGTCGGATTGTGGAGGATCCGGTGTCTTCGTCT
Organism: Cololabis saira; assembly: GCF_033807715.1. NCBI lineage: Eukaryota > Metazoa > Chordata > Actinopteri > Beloniformes > Belonidae > Cololabis > Cololabis saira. The sequence goes on along the minus strand of NW_026906350.1, from coordinate 32,839 downwards.
GTGGCTAGTGGGTGTAATATGAGAGGACAGTTGTGAGTTTTGGAAGGGGAGAAGAAGGGGGGGGGGGGGGGGGGGGGGAGTTTGGTTGGTGGGTTGATAGTTCAGAGAGGAGAGGTGAGGGGGGTTTTTTTTTTTGGAGCGGTTTTTAGGATTTGGGGTTCGGGTTAGAGTTTGTTTGTGTAGCTTAAGATTAGGGTTAAGGTTAGGGTTTAGTTTAAGTTAGGGTTAGGGTTAGGGTTAGGGTTAGGGTTAGGGTTAGATTTTTCAGGTTTCTCGATGATCCCCCCACCTCGTCCGTCGACTCGGTGGTTTACAGGGACCAAAGGCAATGCGACAGGCCAGCGCACGTCGTCCATTTGGCTCTCTTGACCGTACTATCCACTAAAAGTTTGATTAGTAGTAGAGAGACAACAGGTCAATTACAAGTTTAGGTTTGCTTAGTAGTAGAGGAGAGACAACAGGTCAATTACAGATTTGGGTTAGGGTTAGGGTTAGGGTTAGGGTTAGGGTTGGGGTTAGGGGTTAGGGGTTAGGGGTTAGGGTTAGGGTTAGGGTAGGGGCTGAGTGCCACTTTGGAATCTTTGATTTGACCCCCTAGGGTTAGGGTTAGGGTTAGGGTTAGGGTTAGGGTTAGGGTTAGGGTTAGGGTTAGGGTTAGGGTTAGGGTTAGGGTTAGGGTTAGGGTTAGGGTTAGGGTTAGGGGTTAGGGGTTAGGGTTAGGGTTAGGGTTAGGGTTAGGGTTAGGGTTAGGGTTAGGGTTAGGATAAGGCAAGAGTGCCACTTTGGAATCTTTGATTTGACCCCCTAAACAGTGGATCATTTGCTCTACACTTCGGCTACCCCCCCATTTTCGGGTACCCTGATTCCAGTAATACTAATGAGGAAGGGGTGGGACCTTGTCTTCTCGTCCAATCAGCGAAAAGCAAGTTCAAAGGTCTGTAACTTTTGCTAGGAGTGGATCATTTGCTCATGGATGGTACCGTTGGAAAGCTCGTGGTCGTATTATGTTCGACGGAAGCAGTTTCCAAGTCTCTACGACCTTCCGTTCGGAAGTTATGACCGGAAATGTGTATCGCATTGAAAATGAATGGAGCGATAATTTCCTGAAATTTGACTAAGTGTTTTGGTGAAAAAAGTTCCCCCAGAAAGTGTTTAGGAGCACGTTTTAGGCCATTTGGAGTCGATACGTACCTATAAACAAAGTTTTTTTTGGGAAAAAATAATTGTGAAATTTGACGAAAATTTCCTGAAATTTGACTAAGTGTTTTGGTGAAAAAGGTTCACCCAGAAAGTAGTTAGGAGCACGTTTCAGGCCATTTGGAGTCGATAGGTACCTAAATTAAACAAACTTCTTTTGGGAAAAATACTTGTAAATTTTCTAAGATTTTCACTAAGTCAACTGTTTGAGTTCAGGCAAGTCCCCAGGAGATGGTTAGGTTCAGTACAACTGCACAGGGAGAGGTTAAGATAAAGAGAAAGTGGACTCTCTGGTCGTGCCCTAGTGGTCCTGTGGACTCTGGGGATTGGGTCAAGCCAGCAGTAGACCAGCTGGCTAGACCCAATCCCCAGAGTCCACAGGACCACCAAGGCACTTAAGCCCCCACGCCACGACAAGGCAGAGTCCATGTGAGGGAATATGTGTAAATAAACGTGTGTAAGTTAGGGTTAGGGTTAGGGTTAGGGTTAGGGTTAGGGTTAGGGTTAGGGTTAGGGTTAGGGTTAGGATAGGGCAAGAGTGCCACTTTGGAATCTTTGATTTGACCCCCTAAACAGTGGATCATTTGCTCTACACTTCGGCTACCCCCCCATTTTCGGGTACCCTGATTCCAGTAATACTAATGAGGAAGGGGTGGGACCTTGTCTTCTCGTCCAATCAGCGAAAAGCAAGTTCAAAGGTCTGTAACTTTTGCTAGGAGTGGATCATTTGCTCATGGATGGTACCGTTGGAAAGCTCGTGGTCGTATTATGTTCGACGGAAGCAGTTTCCAAGTCTCTACGACCTTCCGTTCGGAAGTTATGACCGGAAATGTGTATCGCATTGGAAATGAATGGAGCGAAAATTTCCTGAAATTTGACTAAGTGTTTTGGTGAAAAACGTACCCCCAGAAAGTTGTTAGGAGCACGTTTCAGGCCATTTGGAGTCGATAGGTACCTATTTTAAACAAACTTCTTTTGGGAAAAATACTTGTAAATTTTCCAAGATTTTCACTAAGTCAACTGTTTGAGTTCAGGCAAGTCCCCATGAGATGGTTAGGTTCAGTACAGGGTTAGGGTTAGGGTTAGGGTTAGGGTAGGATTAGGGTTAGGGTTAGGGTTTAGGGTTAGGGTTAGGGTTAGGGTTAGGGTTAGGGTTAGGGTTTGTGTTCAACGGCTCCCTGCGGGAAACCAATACGCTACTGCCTCCTAACGCTCGTAGGCGTTACCAGAGTTCGCAGAAGGTAGTGTTGCACTCTCACATCGTACATCCAGTTGAGATCCGTATGCACTAAAGTACTTTTGTCAGTAGCGTATGGTGCGAGACCTCTGAATAGTTTCAGAGTTTTGATGTGAGATGTGCTGTATGGTGTATCAAGGTCACTGGGTACCCCTTATGCGTGCAGTCGGATTGTGGAGGATCCGGTGTCTTCGTCTGTGGCTAGTGGGTGCAATATGAGAGGACAGTTGTGAGTTTTGGAAGGGGAGAAGAAGGGGGGGGTGGGGGGGGGGGGGGGGAGGGGGGGGGTTTTGGTTGGTGGGTTGATAGTTCAGAGAGGAGAGGTGAGGGGGGTTCTTTTTGGAGCGGTTTTTCGGATTTGGGGTTCGGGTTAGAATTTGTTTGTGTAGCTTAAGATTAGGGTTAAGGTTAGGGTTTAGTTTAAGTTTAGGGTTTTGCTTTAAGGTTAAGGTTGAAATTAGGATTCGGGTTAGGGTTAAGGTTAGGATTTTGGGTTAGGGTTAGGGTTATTGTTTGGGTTAGGTTTAAGTTTAGGGTTGGGGTTGGGGCCAGGGTTAGGGTTAGGGTCAGGGTTAGGGTTAGGGTTAGGGCCGGGGTTAGGTTTAGGGTTAGGGTTTGGGTTGGGGCCAGGGTTAGGGTTAGGGTTAGGGTTAGGGTTAGGGTTAGGGTTAGGGTTAGGGTTAGGATAGGGGGGTTTAGCCACTTTTGGGCCACCGGCCCAAATCGAAACCTGGCTGACGGTGTCGTTTTCGCGATTGGAGCAAAGGATCATGGGTAAAAAGTGTTTTATTTGAATAACTTTTGATAGGAAGGTCCTAGAGCTTCGAAACCTGGTCGCGTCAGACCTATTTCGTGGTCTAGCTTTCCAACGAAGCTGTTTTCAAGTCTCTACGACCTTCCGTTCGGAAGTTATGACCGGAAATGTGTATCGCATTGGAAATGAATGGAGCGAAAATTTCCTGAAATTTCACTAAGTGTTTTGGTGAAAAGTGTTCCCCCAGAAAGTGTTTAGGAGCACGTTTCAGGCCATTTGGAGTCGATATGTACCTATAACCCTAACCTTTTTTTTGGATAAATACTTGTAATTTTTTCAAGATTTTCACTAAGTCAACTGTTTGAGTTCAGGCAAGTGTTAGGGTTAGGGTTAGGGTTAGGGTTAGGATAGGGGTTAGGGTTAGGGTTAGGGGTTAGGGGTTAGGGGTTAGGGTTAGGGTTAGGGTTAGGGTTAGGGTTAGGGTTAGGGTTAGGGTTAGGGTTAGGGTTAGGGTTAGGGTTAGATTAAGGGGGTAAAATGAGGTAAGGGTTAGGGTTAGGGTTAGGGTTAGGGTTAGGGTTAGGGTTAGGGTTAGGGTTAGGGTTAGGGTTAGGGTTAGGGTTAGGGTTAGGGTTAGGGTTAGGGTTAGGGTTAGGGTTAGGGTTAGGGGTTAGGGTTAGGGTTAGGGTTAGGGTTAGGGTTAGGGTTAGGGTTAGGGTTAGGGTTAGGGTTAGGATAGGGGGTAATAGCCACTTTTGAGCCGGCTCAAAGTTAGCTTAGCCTAGCTTAGCAAGCTAAAACTTGCTAACCAACCTATAACGTAGCTTAGCATGTATATATAGGGCTCCTAGGTGATAGCTACTTCGCAAACGGTGTCGTTTTCGCGATTGGAGCAAAGGATCATGGGTAAAAAGTGTTTTTTTTGAATAACTTTTGATAGGAAGGTCGTAGAGCTTCGGAACCTGCTCGCGTCAGACATAATTAGGGGTCTAGCTTTCCAACGAGCCCACTTTCGACCTTCTACGACTTTGGGAAGTGGGAGAAAATCTAAAAAAAAAAAAAAAAAAAAATCATATTTTATATCTCAGCTTCTGAAGGTCGTAGAGACTCGTGGTTGGTCTTGTTGGAGAGCTAGACCCCTAAATATATCCGACGGATTCGGGTTTTGAAGCTCTCCGACCTTCTGCTCTGGAGATATAGGGCAAAACGTCCCCCCATAGGAAATGAATGGGCGCGAATTGGTGTAAAAATTACACTAAGTGTTTTGTCCAAAAACGACCCTCCAGAAAGTGTTTAGGAGCACGTTTCATGTCATTTTGAGTTGTTTGCTTATCTTTCTGATGACCGATGGGTTAGGGTTAGGGTTTGTGTTCAACGGGTTAGGGTTAGGGTTAGGGTTAGGGTTAGGTTTTAGGGTTAGGGTTAGGGTTAGGTTTTAGGGTTAGGGTTAGGGTTAGGGTTAGGGTTAGGGTTAGGGTTAGGGTTAGGATAGGGCAAGAGTGCCACTTTGGAATCTTTGATTTGACCCCCTAAACAGTGGATCATTTGCTCTACACTTCGGCTACCCCCCCATTTTCGGGTACCCTGATTCCAGTAATACTAATGAGGAAGGGGTGGGACCTTGTCTTCTCGTCCAATCAGCGAAAAGCAAGTTCAAAGGTCTGTAACTTTTGCTAGGAGTGGATCATTTGCTCATGGATGGTACCGTTGGAAAGCTCGTGGTCGTATTATGTTCGACGGAAGCAGTTTCCAAGTCTCAGGGTAGGGTTAGGGTTAGGGTTAGGGTTAGGGTTAGGGTTAGGGTTAGGGTTAGGGTTTAGGGTTAGGGTTAGGGTTAGGGTTAGGGTTAGGGTTAGGGTTAGATTTTTCAGGTTTCTCGATGATCCCCCCACCTCGTCCGTCGACTCGGTGGTTTACAGGGACCAAAGGCAATGCACAGGCCGGCGCACGTCGTCATAGCTCTCTTGACCGTACTATCCACTGAAAGTTAGATTAATAGTGGAGACAACAGGTCAATGAACAGTTTAAGTTTGATTAGTAGTAGAGACAAAAGGTCAGTTACAGATTTGGGTGAGAGGGGTCAGGACCAGGAAGAGTTGCCTTATAGGGGCAGGTCTCTTCCCCGCCTTGACGGGCCGTTATCCTGCCCCTCTCACACTCCCACGCAGAGCGAGGGAGTAAAAGAAGGAGGAGGTGATGGGTGGAGTCATGAATGTCCTCGTAGATCCAGGTTGGGATGGGATCAGGTCCAGGGCGGGGATGAGGAAGCTCCACATCTGATTGAGAGAGTTCCACATCTGGTTGAGAGGGGACAGGACCAGGGAGAGTTGCCTTATAGGGGCAGGTCTCTCCCCCGCCTTGACGGGCCGTTATCCTGCCCCCTCTCGCTCCCACGCAGTACGAGGGAAAGAGAGAAGGAGGAGGGTGGTGGGTGGAGTCGTGAACGTCTTCGTAGATCCAGGCTGGGATGTGGTTGGGATAAGGGTTAGGGTCAGGGGTTAGGGTTAGGGTTAGAGTTTAAGGGTTAGGGTTAGGGTTAGGGGTTGGGGTTAGGGTAAGGGTTCTGGGTTAGGGTTTAAGGGTTAAGGTTAGGGTCAGGGGTCAAGGGTTAGGGTTAGAGTTTAAGGGTTCGGGTTAGGGGTTGGGGTCAGGGTAAGGGTTCTGGGTTAGGGTTTAAGGGTTAAGGTTAGGGTCAGGGGTCAAGGGTTAGGGTTAGGGTTAGGGTTAGGGTTAGGGTTAGGGTTAGGGTTAGGGTTAGGATAGGGGCTGAGTGCCACTTTGGAATCTTTGATTTGACCCCCTAAACAGTGGATCATTTGCTTGACACTTCGGCTACCCCCCCATTTTCATGTACCCTGATTCCAGGAATACTAATGAGGAAGGGGTGGGACCTTGTCTTCTCGTCCAATCAGCGAAAAGCAAGTTCAAAGGTCTGTAACTTTTGCTAGGAGTGGATCATTTGCTCATGGATGGTACCGTTGGAAAGCTCGTGGTCGTATTATGTTCGACGGAAGCAGTTTCCAAGTCTCTACGACCTTCCGTTCGGAAGTTATGACCGGAAATGTGTATCGCATTGAAAATGAATGGAGCGAAAATTTCCTGAAATTTGACTAAGTGTTTTAGTGAAAAAGGTTCACCCAGAAAGTAGTTAGGAGCACGTTTCATGCCATTTGGAGTCGATAGGTACCTATTTTAAACATATTTTTTTTTTGAAAAATACTTGTAAATTTTCTAAGATTTTAGGGTTAGGGTTAGGGTTAGGGTTAGGGTTAGGGTTAGGGTTAGGGTTAGGGTTAGGATAGGGGCTGAGTGCCACTTTGGAATCTTTGATTTGACCCCCTAAACAGTGGATCATTTGCTTGACACTTCGGCTACCCCCCCATTTTCGGGTACCCTGATTCCAGTAATCCTAATGAGGAAGGGGTGGGACCTTGTCTTCTCGTCCAATCAGAGAAAAGCAAGTTCAAAGGTCTGTAACTTTTGCTAGGAGTGGATCATTTGCTCATGGATGGTACCGTTGGAAAGGGTTAGGGTTAGGGTTAGGGTTAGGGTTAGGGTTAGGGTTAGGGTTAGGGTTAGGATAGGGGCTGAGTGCCACTTTGGAATCTTTGATTTGACCCCCTAAACAGTGGATCATTTGCTTGACACTTCGGCTACCCCCCCATTTTCATGTACCCTGATTCCAGGAATACTAATGAGGAAGGGGTGGGACCTTGTCTTCTCGTCCAATCAGCGAAAAGCAAGTTCAAAGGTCTGTAACTTTTGCTAGGAGTGGATCATTTGCTCATGGATGGTACCGTTGGAAAGCTCGTGGTCGTATTATGTTCGACGGAAGCAGTTTCCAAGTCTCTACGACCTTCCGTTCGGAAGTTATGACCGGAAATGTGTATCGCATTGAAAATGAATGGAGCGAAAATTTCCTGAAATTTGACTAAGTGTTTTAGTGAAAAAGGTTCACCCAGAAAGTAGTTAGGAGCACGTTTCATGCCATTTGGAGTCGATAGGTACCTATTTTAAACATATTTTTTTTTTGAAAAATACTTGTAAATTTTCTAAGATTTTAGGGTTAGGGTTAGGGTTAGGGTTAGGGTTAGGGTTAGGGTTAGGGTTAGGATAGGGGCTGAGTGCCACTTTGGAATCTTTGATTTGACCCCCTAAACAGTGGATCATTTGCTTGACACTTCGGCTACCCCCCCATTTTCGGGTACCCTGATTCCAGTAATCCTAATGAGGAAGGGGTGGGACCTTGTCTTCTCGTCCAATCAGAGAAAAGCAAGTTCAAAGGTCTGTAACTTTTGCTAGGAGTGGATCATTTGCTCATGGATGGTACCGTTGGAAAGGGTTAGGGTTAGGGTTAGGGTTAGGGTTAGGGTTAGGGTTAGGTTAGGGTTAGGGTTAGGGTTAGGGTTAGGGTTAGGGTTAGGGTTAGGGTTAGGATAGGGGCTGAGTGCCACTTTGGAATCTTTGATTTGACCCCCTAAACAGTGGATCATTTGCTTGACACTTCGGCTACCCCCCCATTTTCATGTACCCTGATTCCAGGAATACTAATGAGGAAGGGGTGGGACCTTGTCTTCTCGTCCAATCAGCGAAAAGCAAGTTCAAAGGTCTGTAACTTTTGCTAGGAGTGGATCATTTGCTCATGGATGGTACCGTTGGAAAGCTCGTGGTCGTATTATGTTCGACGGAAGCAGTTTCCAAGTCTCTACGACCTTCCGTTCGGAAGTTATGACCGGAAATGTGTATCGCATTGAAAATGAATGGAGCGAAAATTTCCTGAAATTTGACTAAGTGTTTTAGTGAAAAAGGTTCACCCAGAAAGTAGTTAGGAGCACGTTTCATGCCATTTGGAGTCGATAGGTACCTATTTTAAACATATTTTTTTTTTGAAAAATACTTGTAAATTTTCTAAGATTTTAGGGTTAGGGTTAGGGTTAGGGTTAGGGTTAGGGTTAGGGTTAGGGTTAGGATAGGGGCTGAGTGCCACTTTGGAATCTTTGATTTGACCCCCTAAACAGTGGATCATTTGCTTGACACTTCGGCTACCCCCCCATTTTCGGGTACCCTGATTCCAGTAATCCTAATGAGGAAGGGGTGGGACCTTGTCTTCTCGTCCAATCAGAGAAAAGCAAGTTCAAAGGTCTGTAACTTTTGCTAGGAGTGGATCATTTGCTCATGGATGGTACCGTTGGAAAGGGTTAGGGTTAGGGTTAGGGTTAGGGTTAGGGTTAGGGTTAGGGTTAGGGTTAGGGTTAGGGTTTGGGTTAGGGTTTGGGTTTGGGTTAGGGTTTGGGTTTAGGGTTAGGGTTAGGGTTAGGGTTAGGGTTAGGGTTAGGGTTAGGATAGGGGCTGAGTGCCACTTTGGAATCTTTGATTTGACCCCCTAAACAGTGGATCATTTGCTTGACACTTCGGCTACCCCCCCATTTTCATGTACCCTGATTCCAGGAATACTAATGAGGAAGGGGTGGGACCTTGTCTTCTCGTCCAATCAGCGAAAAGCAAGTTCAAAGGTCTGTAACTTTTGCTAGGAGTGGATCATTTGCTCATGGATGGTACCGTTGGAAAGCTCGTGGTCGTATTATGTTCGACGGAAGCAGTTTCCAAGTCTCTACGACCTTCCGTTCGGAAGTTATGACCGGAAATGTGTATCGCATTGAAAATGAATGGAGCGAAAATTTCCTGAAATTTGACTAAGTGTTTTAGTGAAAAAGGTTCACCCAGAAAGTAGTTAGGAGCACGTTTCATGCCATTTGGAGTCGATAGGTACCTATTTTAAACATATTTTTTTTTTGAAAAATACTTGTAAATTTTCTAAGATTTTAGGGTTAGGGTTAGGGTTAGGGTTAGGGTTAGGGTTAGGGTTAGGATAGGGGCTGAGTGCCACTTTGGAATCTTTGATTTGACCCCCTAAACAGTGGATCATTTGCTTGACACTTCGGCTACCCCCCCATTTTCGGGTACCCTGATTCCAGTAATCCTAATGAGGAAGGGGTGGGACCTTGTCTTCTCGTCCAATCAGAGAAAAGCAAGTTCAAAGGTCTGTAACTTTTGCTAGGAGTGGATCATTTGCTCATGGATGGTACCGTTGGAAAGGGTTAGGGTTAGGGTTAGGGTTAGGGTTAGGGTTAGGGTTAGGTTAGGGTTAGGGTTAGGGTTAGGGTTAGGGTTAGGGTTAGGGTTAGGGTTAGGATAGGGGCTGAGTGCCACTTTGGAATCTTTGATTTGACCCCCTAAACAGTGGATCATTTGCTTGACACTTCGGCTACCCCCCCATTTTCATGTACCCTGATTCCAGGAATACTAATGAGGAAGGGGTGGGACCTTGTCTTCTCGTCCAATCAGCGAAAAGCAAGTTCAAAGGTCTGTAACTTTTGCTAGGAGTGGATCATTTGCTCATGGATGGTACCGTTGGAAAGCTCGTGGTCGTATTATGTTCGACGGAAGCAGTTTCCAAGTCTCTACGACCTTCCGTTCGGAAGTTATGACCGGAAATGTGTATCGCATTGAAAATGAATGGAGCGAAAATTTCCTGAAATTTGACTAAGTGTTTTAGTGAAAAAGGTTCACCCAGAAAGTAGTTAGGAGCACGTTTCATGCCATTTGGAGTCGATAGGTACCTATTTTAAACATATTTTTTTTTTGAAAAATACTTGTAAATTTTCTAAGATTTTAGGGTTAGGGTTAGGGTTAGGATAGGGGCTGAGTGCCACTTTGGAATCTTTGATTTGACCCCCTAAACAGTGGATCATTTGCTCTACACTTCGGCTACCCCCCCATTTTCGGGTACCCTGATTCCAGTAATACTAATGAGGAAGGGGTGGGACCTTGTCTTCTCGTCCAATCAGCGAAAAGCAAGTTCAAAGGTCTGTAACTTTTGCTAGGAGTGGATCATTTGCTCATGGATGGTACCGTTGGAAAGCTCGTGGTCGTATTATGTTCGACGGAAGCAGTTTCCAAGTCTCTACGACCTTCCGTTCGGAAGTTATGACCGGAAATGTGTATCGCATTGAAAATGAATGGAGCGAAAATTTCCTGAAATTTGACTAAGTGTTTTGGTGAAAAAGGTTCACCCAGAAAGTAGTTAGGAGCACGTTTCAGGCCATTTGGAGTCTATATGTACCTATATTAAACAAACTTTTTTGGGGAAAAATACTTGTAAATTTTCTAAAATTTTCACTAAGTCAACTGTTTGAGTTCAGGCAAGTCCCCAGGGTTAGGGTTAGGGTTAGGGTTAGGGTTAGGGTTAGGATAGGGGCTGAGTGCCACTTTGGAATCTTTGATAGGGTTAGGGTTAGGGTTAGGGTTTGTGTTCAACGGCTCCCTGCGGGAAACCAATACGGGTTAGGGTTAGGGTTAGGGTTAGATGTTTGAAGCTCTCTCGATGAAGGGTTAGGGTTAGGGTTAGGGTTAGGGTTAGGGTTAGGGTTAGGGTTAGGGTTTAGGGTTAGGGTTAGGATAGGGCAAGAGTGCCACTTTGGAATCTTTGATTTGACCCCCTAAACAGTGGATCATTTGCTCTACACTTCGGCTACCCCCCCATTTTCGGGTACCCTGATTCCAGTAATACTAATGAGGAAGGGGTGGGACCTTGTCTTCTCGTCCAATCAGCGAAAAGCAAGTTCAAAGGTCTGTAACTTTTGCTAGGAGTGGAGGGTTAGGGTTAGGGTTAGGGTTAGGGTTAGGGTTAGGGTTAGGGTTAGGGTTAGGGTTAGGGTTAGGGTTAGGGTTAGGGTTAGGGTTAGGGTTAGGGTTAGGGTTAGGGTTAGGGTTAGGGTTAGGGTTAGGGTTAGGGTTAGGATAGGGGGGTTTAGCCACTTTTGAGCCGGCTCAAAGTTAGCTTAGCCTAGCTTAGCGAGCTAAAACTTGCTAAGCAAGCTATAACGTAGCTTAGCATGTATATATAGGGCTCCTAGGTGATAGCTACTTCGCAAACGGTGTCGTTTTCGCGATTGGAGCAAAGGATCATGGGTAAAAAGTGTTTTTTTTGAATAACTTTTGATAGGAAGGTCGTAGAGCTTCGGAACCTGCTCGCGTCAGACATAATTAGGGGTCTAGCTTTCCAACGAACCCACCCTCGACCTTCTACGACTTTGGGAAGTGGGAGAAAATCTAAAGAAAAAAAAAAAAAAATCATATTTTATATCTCAGCTTCTGAAGGTCGTAGAGACTCGTGGTTGGTCTTGTTGGAGAGCTAGACCCCTAAATATATCCGACGGATCCGGGTTTCGAAGCTCTCCGACCTTCTGTTCTGGAGATATAGGGCAAAACGTCCCCCCATAGGAAATGAATGGGCGCGAATTGGTGTAAAAATTACACTAAGTGTTTTGTCCAAAAAGGGTTAGGGTTAGGGTTAGGGTTAGGGTTAGGGTTAGGGTTAGGGTTAGGGTTAGATTAAGGGGGTAAAATGAGGTATGGGCTATAGCCCATTCGCTAATAACTTTTGATAGGAAGGTCCTAGAGCTTCAGAACCTGGTCGCGTCAGACCTAATTCGGGGTCTAGAAGTCCAACGAGCCCACCCCCGACCCTCTACGACTTTGGGAAGTGGGAGAAAATCGAAAAAGAAAGTTTAAATATTTCATATCTCAGCCTCTGAAAGTCGTAGAGACTCGGGGTTGGTCTTGTTGGAGAGCTAGACCACGAATTGTGTAGGGTTAGGGTTAGGGTTAGGATAAGGCAAGAGTTAGGGTTAGGGTTAGGGTTAGGGTTAGGGTTAGGGTTAGGATAGGGCAAGAGTGCCACTTTGGAATCTTTGATTTGACCCCCTAAACAGTGGATCATTTGCTCTACACTTCGGATACCCCCCCATTTTCGGGTACCCTGATTCCAGTAATACTAATGAGGAAGGGGTGGGACCTTGTCTTCTCGTCCAATCAGCGAAAAGCAAGTTCAAAGGTCTGTAACTTTTGCTAGGAGTGGATCATTTGCTCATGGATGGTACCGTTGGAAAGCTCGTGGTCGTATTATGTTCGACGGAAGCAGTTTCCAAGTCTCTACGACCTTCCGTTCGGAAGTTATGACCGGAAATGTGTATCGCATTGAAAATGAATGGAGCGATAATTTCCTGAAATTTGACTAAGTGTTTTGGTGAAAAAAGTTCCCCCAGAAAGTGTTTAGGAGCACGTTTTAGGCCATTTGGAGTCGATACGTACCTATAAACAAAGTTTTTTTGGGAAAAAATAATTGTGAAATTTGACGAAAATTTCCTGAAATTTGACTAAGTGTTTTGGTGAAAAAGGTTCACCCAGAAAGTAGTTAGGAGCACGTTTCAGGCCATTTGGAGTCGATAGGTACCTATATTAAACAAACTTCTTTTGGGAAAAATACTTGTAAATTTTCTAAGATTTTCACTAAGTCAACTGTTTGAGTTCAGGCAAGTCCCCAGGAGATGGTTAGGTTCGGGTTAGGGTTAGGGTTAGGGTTAGGGTTAGGGTTAGGGTTAGGGTTAGGGTTAGTAGGGTTAGGGTTAGGGTTAGGGTTAGGGTTAGGATAGGGCAAGAGTGCCACTTTGGAATCTTTGATTTGACCCCCTAAACAGTGGATCATTTGCTCTACACTTCGGCTACCCCCCCATTTTCGGGTACCCTGATTCCAGTAATACTAATGAGGAAGGGGTGGGACCTTGTCTTCTCGTCCAATCAGCGAAAAGCAAGTTCAAAGGTCTGTAACTTTTGCTAGGAGTGGATCATTTGCTCATGGATGGTACCGTTGGAAAGCTCGTGGTCGTATTATGTTCGACGGAAGCAGTTTCCAAGTCTCTACGACCTTCCGTTCGGAAGTTATGACCGGAAATGTGTATCGCATTGAAAATGAATGGAGCGATAATTTCCTGAAATTTGACTAAGTGTTTTGGTGAAAAAGGTTCCCCCAGAAAGTGTTTAGGAGCACGTTTTAGGCCATTTGGAGTCGATACGTACCTATAAACAAAGTTTTTTTGGGAAAAAATAATTGTGAAATTTAGGGTTAGGGTTAGGGTTAGGGTTAGGGTTAGGATAAGGCAAGAGTGCCACTTTGGAATCTTTGATTTGACCTCCTAAACAGTGGATCATTTGCTCTACACTTCGGCTACCCCCCCATTTTCGGGTACCCTGATTCCAGTAATACTAATGAGGAAGGGGTGGGACCTTGTCTTCTGGGTTAGGGTTAGGGTTAGGGTTAGGGTTAGGGTTAGGGTTAGGGTTAGGGTTAGGGTTAGGGTTAGGGTTAGGGTTAGGGTTAGGTAAGGGGAACTGAACCGGCTCACCCGGAGGAGAGCCGGAAATGCACTGGCCTTCCGGCCAAATTTACCCACTAAACCCCTCCCCTTTTATAGGAATTTTGTCCTTTCATCTTTCCCTCCATTCTGCAAATTGGATTAAACTTGTCTTTCTGTGTCCCTTAATTTTTTGGCTGTGTTAACACGACGTTTCGGCAAAAGTGTGCCTTCTTCAGGTGTTTCCTGGCATCAGGGTATTTTTATCATCCTGGAAAAAGTACCTCAGGTAATTTCCTGGCATCAGGGTATTTTTGACTTCCTGGTAAAAAACAATTTTGACATGGCACCCCCTTTAACTTTCCATACATTCACAAAATTACCCTGGTTAAGGTTAGAATTTGGGGTTGGGGTGGGGGGGTCAGGTTGGGGTCAGGTTGGGGTCAGGTTTGGGGTCCGGTGGGAAACAGGCCGGAGGCACGGGCGGGTAAGGTAAGGGGAACTGAACCGGCTCACCCGGAGGAGAGCCGGAAATGCACTGGCCTTCCGGCCAAATTTACCCACTAAACCCCTCCCCTTTTATAGGAATTTTGTCCTTTCATCTTTCCCTCCATTCTGCAAATTGGATTAAACTTGTCTTTCTGTGTCCCTTAATTTTTTGGCTGTGTTAACACGACGTTTCGGCAAAAGTGTGCCTTCTTCAGGTGTTTCCTGGCATCAGGGTATTTTTATCATCCTGGAAAAAGTACCTCAGGTAATTTCCTGGCATCAGGGTATTTTTGACTTCCTGGTAAAAAACAATTTTGACATGGCACCCCCTTTAACTTTCCATACATTCACAAAATTACCCTGGTTAAGGTTAGAATTTGGGGTTGGGGTGGGGGGGTCAGGTTGGGGTCAGGTTGGGGTCAGGTTTGGGGTCCGGTGGGAAACAGGCCGGAGGCACGGGCGGGTAAGGTAAGGGGAACTGAACCGGCTCACCCGGAGGAGAGCCGGAAATGCACTGGCCTTCCGGCCAAATTTACCCACTAAACCCCTCCCCTTTTATAGGAATTTTGTCCTTTCATCTTTCCCTCCATTCTGCAAATTGGATTAAACTTGTCTTTCTGTGTCCCTTAATTTTTTGGCTGTGTTAACACGACGTTTCGGCAAAAGTGTGCCTTCTTCAGGTGTTTCCTGGCATCAGGGTATTTTTATCATCCTGGAAAAAGTACCTCAGGTAATTTCCTGGCATCAGGGTATTTTTGACTTCCTGGTAAAAAACAATTTTGACATGGCACCCCCTTTAACTTTCCATACATTCACAAAATTACCCTGGTTAAGGTTAGAATTTGGGGTTGGGGTGGGGGGGTCAGGTTGGGGTCAGGTTGGGGTCAGGTTTGGGGTCCGGTGGGTTAGGGTTAGGGTTAGGGTTAGGGTTAGGGTTAGGGTTAGGGTTAGGGTTAGGGTTAGGGTTAGGGTTAGGGTTAGGGTTAGGGTTAGGGTTAGGGTTAGGGTTAGGGTTAGATTTTTCAGGTTTCTCGATGATCCCCCCACCTCGTCCGTCGACTCGGTGGTTTACAGGGACCAAAGGTAATGCACAGGCCGGCGCACGTCGTCATAGCTCTCTTGACCGTACTATCCACCTAAAGTTAGATTAATAGTGGAGACAACAGGTCAATGAACAAGTTTAAGTTTGATTAGTAGTAGAGACAACAGGTCAGTTACAGATTTGGGTGAGAGGGGTCAGGACCAGGAAGAGTTGCCTTATAGGGGCAGGTCTCTTCCCCGCCTTGACGGGCCGTTATCCTGCCCCTCTCACACTCCCACGCAGAGCGAGGGAGTAAAAGAAGGAGGAGGTGATGGGTGGAGTCATGAATGTCCTCGTAGATCCAGGCTGGGATGGGATCAGGTCCAGGGTGGGGATAAGGGAGCTCCACATCTGGTTGAGAGAGTTCCACATCTGGTTGAGAGGGGTCAGGACCAGGGAGAGTTGCCTTATAGGGGCAGGTCTCTCCCCCGCCTTGACGGGCCGTTATCCTGCCCCCTCTCGCTCCCACGCAGTACGAGGGAAAGAAAGAAGGAGGAGGGTGGTGGGTGGAGTCGTGAATGTCTTCGTAGATCCAGGCTGGGATGTGGTTGGGATAAGGGTTAGGGTCAGGGGTTAGGGTTAGAGTTAAGGGTTAAGGTTAGGGGTCAGGGGTTAGGTTTATGATTAAGGGTTAGGGTTTGGGGTTAGGGCAAGGGTTCGGGGTTAAGGTTAGGGTTAGAGGTCAAGGGTTAGGGTTAGGGGTTGGGGTTAGGGTAAGGGTTCAGGGTTAGGGTTAGGGTTAGGGGTTAAGGGTTAAGGTTAGGGGTCAGGGGTTAGGGTAATGACTAGGGTTTAGGGTTAAGGTTAGGGTTGGGGTTAGGGTTATGGTTAGTTGTTGAGGCTCCCTCGAAGAATCCCCTCCTTCATCCGACGACTGGGCAGCTCCACGGCTCTTCTGATCCATTTCTTCACCATCCATTTCAAAAATAAAGTTCATACAAAAGTGGAAATTCTGGAAAAAATCCTTGTAAAAATGTGAGAATGTTTTGGAGAAAAAAGTTTCATGTGTGTTTGTAAAATCGTGTGAACCTCCCTCCAGGTTCTGGACATAATATGTGTTTGTAGAAATATGGGAACCTCGCTTAAAGTTCTGGAAATAATGTGTTTGCAAAGATGTGGAGACTTATAATATGTGTTTGTAAAAATTGTGGGAACATCCTTTAGAGTTCTGGAAATAATGTGTATATGTGTTTGTAAAAAAGTGGGAACCACCATTAGGTTTCTGGAAAGAAAACTTTATTTTTTTATTTTTTCAAAAAATTCAAAAAATTCAAAAAATAAAAAATTAAAAATAAAAAAATATATATAAAAAAATATATATATATAAAAAAATAATAAAAGAATTCTTTGTTTGTGAAGCTGTATGAATCTTCCTTGGAGTTCTGGAAAAAATGGCAGCATTTCCTTGTATTTTAAGCATTTCATTGTTGGAAAGTTTTTTTTGTTGTTTAAGTATTGTAACTCTCCACTAAGATAGGGTGGAGAGTTTGTTGTTGTAGAGGTTAGTTTCTTTAATTGTCTAACAATCTTATTTTAAATTCTATTTTATGTCTATTTTATGTCTATTTTAAGTCTATTTATAGGACACATCATCAGTAGTGAACCCCGGGATCACGGGGTGTTTCGGCCATTACCACTAGACACCCTCACCACAGGGTGGGCCCCGCCGGGATGATCAGTTCCCAGGGTGTGTCCATTTTAGTATAAAGATAAGTTAAAATCTAATTTTATGAGTAATATTACAGAGTTAAAGTTATTATAATTACGGTAGGAAGGCTATATTTTTTTATATATTATAAAACTTATTATATAATTATTATGTTTATTATTATTATTATGAATTTAATTATTATAATTATTATTATTATTATTATTTATTTAAATAGTATTATTATTATTATTATTTTTATAAAACAAGGTGAATTTTTCATGAAAAAGGCATACTTACCATTGAATTCCAGCACAGGAGGGTCTGTGACATCACAAGGCAGCCCCCACCTTTTTTTTGGAGCAGGGTGACGAAGAGGAAGGATGAAGAATGGTCCTCTTCACCCATGGCAAAGTAATTCTGTGTCTCATAAACCGCATGACTACAGAATTTGTGAAAACTCGTTTTTTAGACTGGGCTGTGAGTGGAGGTCATATTTCTTACAGTCCTACTTCGTTATGGTTTCAAAAAAAATGTTCTAAAAACCTTATAATTAGTAAGATCTCATTTAGAGCTGTCCGAAAATACTCCATATGTCCATATTTTTATTTGTAATTACAGAGCTATTAAGATAATTAGGTCCCCCGTAGGTTTACCCAGAATTCAACTGGGTTTTCTAATCGTCTAATATGGTTAAAAGTAAAATGTAATTACTCGGTTCCCCTTACTGCTAGATATTTAAAAATAGGGGGGTCTCTTTGTTATGGAATAAGGGTCCTAATTAAGGCTGTTATGCCCGCTTTTAACCACTAGGGAGTGTTTAATCATTAAAGAACCACCTGTATTTTTCAACCTTTGATTAAATCTTTTTCTTTTTCTGCTGTATCCGGTTGATCCGGTAATTAAATAAGCATGTTATATCTGTATATATTTATTTATTAATTAAAATAATCGCCTGTATTTTCTATCATTTGGTTAAGTCTTTTATTTTTCTGCTGCATCCGGGTAATCCGGTGAGATTTAAAAATCTAAATAATCATGTTCAATATGTATATATTTAATAATTAAAATAATCACCTGTATTTTCTATCATTTGGTTAAATCTTTTCTTTTTCTGCTGCATCCGGTTGATCCGGTAAATTTAAAAAAACGAAATAATCATGTTATAAATGTATACATTTAATAATTAAAATCATCCCCTGTATTTTTAATCTTTTATAATGTTAATATTTAATTATTAAGATAATTAAAGTTCAGTTATTGCTGATTTTTTAGAGACGTAATCATTTTTATTCTACATTCTGGTCAGGTTAATGACATTGAGCCGGAGTGGAGCGGCATGTTATTTTATGGTTGTAGTTGAGTCATATTCAAGTTCAGTTGTTGTTGATTTTTAAAGACGTAATCATTTTTATTCTACATTCTGGTCAGGTTAATGACATTGAGCCGGAGTGGAGCGGCATGTTATTTTATGGTTGTAGTTGAGTCATATTCAAGTTCAGTTGTTGTTGATTTTTAAAGACGTAATCATTTTTATTCTACATTCTGGTCAGGTTAATGACATTGAGCCGGAGTGGAGCGGCATGTTATTTTATGGTTATAGTTGAGTCATATTCAAGTTCAGTTGTTGTTGATTTTTAAAGACGTAATCATTTTTATTCTACATTCTGGTCAGGTTAATGACATTGAGCCGGAGTGGAGCGGCATGTTATTTTATGGTTATAGTTGAGTCATATTCAAGTTCAGTTGTTGTTGATTTTTAAAGACGTAATCATTTTTATTCTACATTCTGGTCAGGTTAATGACATTGAGCCGGAGTGGAGCGGCATGTTATTTTATGGTTATAGTTGAGTCATATTCAAGTTCAGTTGTTGTTGATTTTTAAAGACGTAATCATTTTTATTCTACATTCTGGTCAGGTTAATGACATTGAGCCGGAGTGGAGCGGCATGTTACTTTTTGGTTGTAGTTGAGTCATATTCAAGTTCAGTTGTTGTTGATTTTTAAAGACGTAATCATTTTTATTCTACATTCTGGTCAGGTTAATGACATTGAGCCGGAGTGGAGCGGCATGTTACTTTTTGGTTGTAGTTGAGTCATATTCAAGTTCAGTTATAGTTGATTTTTAAAGACGTAATCATTTTTATTCTACATTCTGGTCAGGTTAATGACATTGAGCCGGAGTGGAGCGGCATGTTATTTTATGGTTATAGTTGAGTCATATTCAAGTTCAGTTATTGTGGATTCTTGTTGATTCTGTTTGCTAGGCTTTTTTTAAATATAAAAAGAAGGGAAATCTCTTTGTTTAAGGGATCTGGGTCCTAATAAAGGTTGTTGTGCCTGGTTTTACCCGCTAGGGAGTATTTAATCATTAAAGGCACCACATGTAATTTATCATCCTTCGATTAAAACCTTCTTTAGAGATGGAATTATTTCTATTCTACATTCTGGTCAGGTTACTGACCTCGTGCAGGAACAGAGCGGCCTGCTGTGGATAGTACATAGTGGTCTGTTGTAAATAGAGCTAGGCTGTCCGAAGGCACGGGCTAGGGTTAGATTTTTCAGGTTTCTCGATGATCCCCCCACCTCGTCCGTCGACTCGGTGGTTTACAGGGACCAAAGGTAATGCACAGGCCGGCGCACGTCGTCATAGCTCTCTTGACCGTACTATCCACCTAAAGTTAGATTAATAGTGGAGACAACAGGTCAATGAACAAGTTTAAGTTTGATTAGTAGTAGAGACAACAGGTCAGTTACAGATTTGGGTGAGAGGGGTCAGGACCAGGAAGAGTTGCCTTATAGGGGCAGGTCTCTTCCCCGCCTTGACGGGCCGTTATCCTGCCCCTCTCACACTCCCACGCAGAGCGAGGGAGTAAAAGAAGGAGGAGGTGATGGGTGGAGTCATGAATGTCCTCGTAGATCCAGGCTGGGATGGGATCAGGTCCAGGGTGGGGATAAGGGAGCTCCACATCTGGTTGAGAGAGTTCCACATCTGGTTGAGAGGGGTCAGGACCAGGGAGAGTTGCCTTATAGGGGCAGGTCTCTCCCCCGCCTTGACGGGCCGTTATCCTGCCCCCTCTCGCTCCCACGCAGTACGAGGGGAAGAAAGAAGGAGGAGGGTGGTGGGTGGAGTCGTGAATGTCTTCGTAGATCCAGGCTGGGATGTGGTTGGGATAAGGGTTAGGGTCAGGGGTTAGGGTTAGAGTTAAGGGTTAAGGTTAGGGGTCAGGGGTTAGGTTTATGATTAAGGGTTAGGGTTTGGGGTTAGGGCAAGGGTTCGGGGTTAAGGTTAGGGTTAGAGGTCAAGGGTTAGGGTTAGGGGTTGGGGTTAGGGTAAGGGTTCAGGGTTAGGGTTAGGGTTAGGGGTTAAGGGTTAAGGTTAGGGGTCAGGGGTTAGGGTAATGACTAGGGTTTAGGGTTAAGGTTAGGGTTGGGGTTAGGGTTATGGTTAGTTGTTGAGGCTCCCTCGAAGAATCCCCTCCTTCATCCGACGACTGGGCAGCTCCACGGCTCTTCTGATCCATTTCTTCACCATCCATTTCAAAAATAAAGTTCATACAAAAGTGGAAATTCTGGAAAAAATCCTTGTAAAAATGTGAGAATGTTTTGGAGAAAAAAGTTTCATGTGTGTTTGTAAAATCGTGTGAACCTCCCTCCAGGTTCTGGACATAATATGTGTTTGTAGAAATATGGGAACCTCGCTTAAAGTTCTGGAAATAATGTGTTTGCAAAGATGTGGAGACTTATAATATGTGTTTGTAAAAATTGTGGGAACATCCTTTAGAGTTCTGGAAATAATGTGTATATGTGTTTGTAAAAAAGTGGGAACCACCATTAGGTTTCTGGAAAGAAAACTTTATTTTTTTATTTTTTCAAAAAATTCAAAAAATTCAAAAAATAAAAAATTAAAAATAAAAAAATATATATAAAAAAATATATATATATAAAAAAATAATAAAAGAATTCTTTGTTTGTGAAGCTGTATGAATCTTCCTTGGAGTTCTGGAAAAAATGGCAGCATTTCCTTGTATTTTAAGCATTTCATTGTTGGAAAGTTTTTTTTGTTGTTTAAGTATTGTAACTCTCCACTAAGATAGGGTGGAGAGTTTGTTGTTGTAGAGGTTAGTTTCTTTAATTGTCTAACAATCTTATTTTAAATTCTATTTTATGTCTATTTTATGTCTATTTTAAGTCTATTTATAGGACACATCATCAGTAGTGAACCCCGGGATCACGGGGTGTTTCGGCCATTACCACTAGACACCCTCACCACAGGGTGGGCCCCGCCGGGATGATCAGTTCCCAGGGTGTGTCCATTTTAGTATAAAGATAAGTTAAAATCTAATTTTATGAGTAATATTACAGAGTTAAAGTTATTATAATTACGGTAGGAAGGCTATATTTTTTTATATATTATAAAACTTATTATATAATTATTATGTTTATTATTATTATTATGAATTTAATTATTATAATTATTATTATTATTATTATTTATTTAAATAGTATTATTATTATTATTATTTTTATAAAACAAGGTGAATTTTTCATGAAAAAGGCATACTTACCATTGAATTCCAGCACAGGAGGGTCTGTGACATCACAAGGCAGCCCCCACCTTTTTTTTGGAGCAGGGTGACGAAGAGGAAGGATGAAGAATGGTCCTCTTCACCCATGGCAAAGTAATTCTGTGTCTCATAAACCGCATGACTACAGAATTTGTGAAAACTCGTTTTTTAGACTGGGCTGTGAGTGGAGGTCATATTTCTTACAGTCCTACTTCGTTATGGTTTCAAAAAAAATGTTCTAAAAACCTTATAATTAGTAAGATCTCATTTAGAGCTGTCCGAAAATACTCCATATGTCCATATTTTTATTTGTAATTACAGAGCTATTAAGATAATTAGGTCCCCCGTAGGTTTACCCAGAATTCAACTGGGTTTTCTAATCGTCTAATATGGTTAAAAGTAAAATGTAATTACTCGGTTCCCCTTACTGCTAGATATTTAAAAATAGGGGGGTCTCTTTGTTATGGAATAAGGGTCCTAATTAAGGCTGTTATGCCCGCTTTTAACCACTAGGGAGTGTTTAATCATTAAAGAACCACCTGTATTTTTCAACCTTTGATTAAATCTTTTTCTTTTTCTGCTGTATCCGGTTGATCCGGTAATTAAATAAGCATGTTATATCTGTATATATTTATTTATTAATTAAAATAATCGCCTGTATTTTCTATCATTTGGTTAAGTCTTTTATTTTTCTGCTGCATCCGGGTAATCCGGTGAGATTTAAAAATCTAAATAATCATGTTCAATATGTATATATTTAATAATTAAAATAATCACCTGTATTTTCTATCATTTGGTTAAATCTTTTCTTTTTCTGCTGCATCCGGTTGATCCGGTAAATTTAAAAAAACGAAATAATCATGTTATAAATGTATACATTTAATAATTAAAATCATCCCCTGTATTTTTAATCTTTTATAATGTTAATATTTAATTATTAAGATAATTAAAGTTCAGTTATTGCTGATTTTTTAGAGACGTAATCATTTTTATTCTACATTCTGGTCAGGTTAATGACATTGAGCCGGAGTGGAGCGGCATGTTATTTTATGGTTGTAGTTGAGTCATATTCAAGTTCAGTTGTTGTTGATTTTTAAAGACGTAATCATTTTTATTCTACATTCTGGTCAGGTTAATGACATTGAGCCGGAGTGGAGCGGCATGTTATTTTATGGTTGTAGTTGAGTCATATTCAAGTTCAGTTGTTGTTGATTTTTAAAGACGTAATCATTTTTATTCTACATTCTGGTCAGGTTAATGACATTGAGCCGGAGTGGAGCGGCATGTTATTTTATGGTTATAGTTGAGTCATATTCAAGTTCAGTTGTTGTTGATTTTTAAAGACGTAATCATTTTTATTCTACATTCTGGTCAGGTTAATGACATTGAGCCGGAGTGGAGCGGCATGTTATTTTATGGTTATAGTTGAGTCATATTCAAGTTCAGTTGTTGTTGATTTTTAAAGACGTAATCATTTTTATTCTACATTCTGGTCAGGTTAATGACATTGAGCCGGAGTGGAGCGGCATGTTATTTTATGGTTATAGTTGAGTCATATTCAAGTTCAGTTATTGTGGATTCTTGTTGATTCTGTTTGCTAGGCTTTTTTTAAATATAAAAAGAAGGGAAATCTCTTTGTTTAAGGGATCTGGGTCCTAATAAAGGTTGTTGTGCCTGGTTTTACCCGCTAGGGAGTATTTAATCATTAAAGGCACCACATGTAATTTATCATCCTTCGATTAAAACCTTCTTTAGAGATGGAATTATTTCTATTCTACATTCTGGTCAGGTTACTGACCTCGTGCAGGAACAGAGCGGCCTGCTGTGGATAGTACATAGTGGTCTGTTGTAAATAGAGCTAGGCTGTCCGAAGGCACGGGCTAGGGTTAGATTTTTCAGGTTTCTCGATGATCCCCCCACCTCGTCCGTCGACTCGGTGGTTTACAGGGACCAAAGGTAATGCACAGGCCGGCGCACGTCGTCATAGCTCTCTTGACCGTACTATCCACCTAAAGTTAGATTAATAGTGGAGACAACAGGTCAATGAACAAGTTTAAGTTTGATTAGTAGTAGAGACAACAGGTCAGTTACAGATTTGGGTGAGAGGGGTCAGGACCAGGAAGAGTTGCCTTATAGGGGCAGGTCTCTTCCCCGCCTTGACGGGCCGTTATCCTGCCCCTCTCACACTCCCACGCAGAGCGAGGGAGTAAAAGAAGGAGGAGGTGATGGGTGGAGTCATGAATGTCCTCGTAGATCCAGGCTGGGATGGGATCAGGTCCAGGGTGGGGATAAGGGAGCTCCACATCTGGTTGAGAGAGTTCCACATCTGGTTGAGAGGGGTCAGGACCAGGGAGAGTTGCCTTATAGGGGCAGGTCTCTCCCCCGCCTTGACGGGCCGTTATCCTGCCCCCTCTCGCTCCCACGCAGTACGAGGGAAAGAAAGAAGGAGGAGGGTGGTGGGTGGAGTCGTGAATGTCTTCGTAGATCCAGGCTGGGATGTGGTTGGGATAAGGGTTAGGGTCAGGGGTTAGGGTTAGAGTTAAGGGTTAAGGTTAGGGGTCAGGGGTTAGGTTTATGATTAAGGGTTAGGGTTTGGGGTTAGGGCAAGGGTTCGGGGTTAAGGTTAGGGTTAGAGGTCAAGGGTTAGGGTTAGGGGTTGGGGTTAGGGTAAGGGTTCAGGGTTAGGGTTAGGGTTAGGGGTTAAGGGTTAAGGTTAGGGGTCAGGGGTTAGGGTAATGACTAGGGTTTAGGGTTAAGGTTAGGGTTGGGGTTAGGGTTATGGTTAGTTGTTGAGGCTCCCTCGAAGAATCCCCTCCTTCATCCGACGACTGGGCAGCTCCACGGCTCTTCTGATCCATTTCTTCACCATCCATTTCAAAAATAAAGTTCATACAAAAGTGGAAATTCTGGAAAAAATCCTTGTAAAAATGTGAGAATGTTTTGGAGAAAAAAGTTTCATGTGTGTTTGTAAAATCGTGTGAACCTCCCTCCAGGTTCTGGACATAATATGTGTTTGTAGAAATATGGGAACCTCGCTTAAAGTTCTGGAAATAATGTGTTTGCAAAGATGTGGAGACTTATAATATGTGTTTGTAAAAATTGTGGGAACATCCTTTAGAGTTCTGGAAATAATGTGTATATGTGTTTGTAAAAAAGTGGGAACCACCATTAGGTTTCTGGAAAGAAAACTTTATTTTTTTATTTTTTCAAAAAATTCAAAAAATTCAAAAAATAAAAAATTAAAAATAAAAAAATATATATAAAAAAATATATATATATAAAAAAATAATAAAAGAATTCTTTGTTTGTGAAGCTGTATGAATCTTCCTTGGAGTTCTGGAAAAAATGGCAGCATTTCCTTGTATTTTAAGCATTTCATTGTTGGAAAGTTTTTTTTGTTGTTTAAGTATTGTAACTCTCCACTAAGATAGGGTGGAGAGTTTGTTGTTGTAGAGGTTAGTTTCTTTAATTGTCTAACAATCTTATTTTAAATTCTATTTTATGTCTATTTTATGTCTATTTTAAGTCTATTTATAGGACACATCATCAGTAGTGAACCCCGGGATCACGGGGTGTTTCGGCCATTACCACTAGACACCCTCACCACAGGGTGGGCCCCGCCGGGATGATCAGTTCCCAGGGTGTGTCCATTTTAGTATAAAGATAAGTTAAAATCTAATTTTATGAGTAATATTACAGAGTTAAAGTTATTATAATTACGGTAGGAAGGCTATATTTTTTTATATATTATAAAACTTATTATATAATTATTATGTTTATTATTATTATTATGAATTTAATTATTATAATTATTATTATTATTATTATTTATTTAAATAGTATTATTATTATTATTATTTTTATAAAACAAGGTGAATTTTTCATGAAAAAGGCATACTTACCATTGAATTCCAGCACAGGAGGGTCTGTGACATCACAAGGCAGCCCCCACCTTTTTTTTGGAGCAGGGTGACGAAGAGGAAGGATGAAGAATGGTCCTCTTCACCCATGGCAAAGTAATTCTGTGTCTCATAAACCGCATGACTACAGAATTTGTGAAAACTCGTTTTTTAGACTGGGCTGTGAGTGGAGGTCATATTTCTTACAGTCCTACTTCGTTATGGTTTCAAAAAAAATGTTCTAAAAACCTTATAATTAGTAAGATCTCATTTAGAGCTGTCCGAAAATACTCCATATGTCCATATTTTTATTTGTAATTACAGAGCTATTAAGATAATTAGGTCCCCCGTAGGTTTACCCAGAATTCAACTGGGTTTTCTAATCGTCTAATATGGTTAAAAGTAAAATGTAATTACTCGGTTCCCCTTACTGCTAGATATTTAAAAATAGGGGGGTCTCTTTGTTATGGAATAAGGGTCCTAATTAAGGCTGTTATGCCCGCTTTTAACCACTAGGGAGTGTTTAATCATTAAAGAACCACCTGTATTTTTCAACCTTTGATTAAATCTTTTTCTTTTTCTGCTGTATCCGGTTGATCCGGTAATTAAATAAGCATGTTATATCTGTATATATTTATTTATTAATTAAAATAATCGCCTGTATTTTCTATCATTTGGTTAAGTCTTTTATTTTTCTGCTGCATCCGGGTAATCCGGTGAGATTTAAAAATCTAAATAATCATGTTCAATATGTATATATTTAATAATTAAAATAATCACCTGTATTTTCTATCATTTGGTTAAATCTTTTCTTTTTCTGCTGCATCCGGTTGATCCGGTAAATTTAAAAAAACGAAATAATCATGTTATAAATGTATACATTTAATAATTAAAATCATCCCCTGTATTTTTAATCTTTTATAATGTTAATATTTAATTATTAAGATAATTAAAGTTCAGTTATTGCTGATTTTTTAGAGACGTAATCATTTTTATTCTACATTCTGGTCAGGTTAATGACATTGAGCCGGAGTGGAGCGGCATGTTATTTTATGGTTGTAGTTGAGTCATATTCAAGTTCAGTTGTTGTTGATTTTTAAAGACGTAATCATTTTTATTCTACATTCTGGTCAGGTTAATGACATTGAGCCGGAGTGGAGCGGCATGTTATTTTATGGTTGTAGTTGAGTCATATTCAAGTTCAGTTGTTGTTGATTTTTAAAGACGTAATCATTTTTATTCTACATTCTGGTCAGGTTAATGACATTGAGCCGGAGTGGAGCGGCATGTTATTTTATGGTTATAGTTGAGTCATATTCAAGTTCAGTTGTTGTTGATTTTTAAAGACGTAATCATTTTTATTCTACATTCTGGTCAGGTTAATGACATTGAGCCGGAGTGGAGCGGCATGTTATTTTATGGTTATAGTTGAGTCATATTCAAGTTCAGTTGTTGTTGATTTTTAAAGACGTAATCATTTTTATTCTACATTCTGGTCAGGTTAATGACATTGAGCCGGAGTGGAGCGGCATGTTATTTTATGGTTATAGTTGAGTCATATTCAAGTTCAGTTGTTGTTGATTTTTAAAGACGTAATCATTTTTATTCTACATTCTGGTCAGGTTAATGACATTGAGCCGGAGTGGAGCGGCATGTTACTTTTTGGTTGTAGTTGAGTCATATTCAAGTTCAGTTGTTGTTGATTTTTAAAGACGTAATCATTTTTATTCTACATTCTGGTCAGGTTAATGACATTGAGCCGGAGTGGAGCGGCATGTTACTTTTTGGTTGTAGTTGAGTCATATTCAAGTTCAGTTATAGTTGATTTTTAAAGACGTAATCATTTTTATTCTACATTCTGGTCAGGTTAATGACATTGAGCCGGAGTGGAGCGGCATGTTATTTTATGGTTATAGTTGAGTCATATTCAAGTTCAGTTATTGTGGATTCTTGTTGATTCTGTTTGCTAGGCTTTTTTTAAATATAAAAAGAAGGGAAATCTCTTTGTTTAAGGGATCTGGGTCCTAATAAAGGTTGTTGTGCCTGGTTTTACCCGCTAGGGAGTATTTAATCATTAAAGGCACCACATGTAATTTATCATCCTTCGATTAAAACCTTCTTTAGAGATGGAATTATTTCTATTCTACATTCTGGTCAGGTTACTGACCTCGTGCAGGAACAGAGCGGCCTGCTGTGGATAGTACATAGTGGTCTGTTGTAAATAGAGCTAGGCTGTCCGAAGGCACGGGCTAGGGTTAGATTTTTCAGGTTTCTCGATGATCCCCCCACCTCGTCCGTCGACTCGGTGGTTTACAGGGACCAAAGGTAATGCACAGGCCGGCGCACGTCGTCATAGCTCTCTTGACCGTACTATCCACCTAAAGTTAGATTAATAGTGGAGACAACAGGTCAATGAACAAGTTTAAGTTTGATTAGTAGTAGAGACAACAGGTCAGTTACAGATTTGGGTGAGAGGGGTCAGGACCAGGAAGAGTTGCCTTATAGGGGCAGGTCTCTTCCCCGCCTTGACGG
The DNA here is from genome assembly GCF_033807715.1 of Cololabis saira. Lineage (NCBI taxonomy): Eukaryota > Metazoa > Chordata > Actinopteri > Beloniformes > Belonidae > Cololabis > Cololabis saira. The sequence goes on along the minus strand of NW_026906350.1, from coordinate 5,241 downwards.
GCCGTTATCCTGCCCCTCTCACACTCCCACGCAGAGCGAGGGAGTAAAAGAAGGAGGAGGTGATGGGTGGAGTCATGAATGTCCTCGTAGATCCAGGCTGGGATGGGATCAGGTCCAGGGTGGGGATAAGGGAGCTCCACATCTGGTTGAGAGAGTTCCACATCTGGTTGAGAGGGGTCAGGACCAGGGAGAGTTGCCTTATAGGGGCAGGTCTCTCCCCCGCCTTGACGGGCCGTTATCC